>NC_061833.1:20592264-20599764 GCF_019202785.1 Penaeus chinensis | reverse complement strand
TTCTCTTGCAACATTCCTTCTTACAACGTTTCTTCTTGCAATGTTCCTTCCTTCGTTTCCTTCTTACAACGTTTCTTTTTGCAATGTTCCCTTCCTTCGTTTCCTTCTTACAACGTTTCTTTTTGCAATGTTCCCTTCCTTCGTTTCCTTCTTACAACGTTTCTTTTTGCAATGTTCCCTTCCTTCGTTTCCTTCTTACAACGTTTCTTCTTGCAATGTTCCTTCCTTCGTTTCCTCTTGCAACGTTTCATCTAGCGACGTCTCCTATTGCAGCGTTTCCGACCTGCAAGCCCAAACGTTCCCCGCGAGAGCCTAAGCGGTTATGCGCCACGTCGTCGGAACGTCTGCAGAATTTGAGTTGACATTCCGTGTAATGGAGCAGTTGAATAGAACGTTGCATTTGCATTGAAAGCTTTATTGAACGGTGAATGGAAGGAGACGATTTTTGAAGGGGGGGAGGGGGGGAGGGGGTTGGACCGGGCTCTCTCGGGCCTGCGACTCGCGAGAGAGGCCTTTTCATGGGCTCGCTCGCTTATTTCGTTTTGTTTACCTGCTCGTTTGTCTGTTTGTTTGTCTGTCTGTCTGTTTGTTTGTTGGTTGGTTGGTTTGTGTGTCTTTCTGGCTGGCTGCCTGGTTGTTTATCAGTCTCTCTCTCTCTCTCTCTCTCTCTCTCTCTCTCTCTCTCTCTCTCTCTCTCTCTCTCTCTCTCTCTCTCTCTCTCTCTCTCTCTCTCTATCTATCTATCTATCTATCTATCTCACTCTTCATCTATTTATCTCTCCATGTAACCACTCTTTTTATACTTTTATATGCTTGTTTATATATTCATTTTATGCTTTAGTTATCCATCCTTTAAATCATTATCATATTTATATGTAAAATGTATTGATCTTAATTTAACTGTATCACGTGAATCAGTACATGAGAGACATAAGATATAAAATCCGTGTATTGAATATTCATGAATTACATTTGTAATGATTCCAAATGCAATAAAAAGTGCAAATCTATCTCAATTCTCGAAGTATACGACCACAAGTAACTGTTTATGCACATGCAGAAGCAACAAGTGTGATACAAGACAAGTATTAGTAAACGTATGTTATGAGTGACGCGAATCATATTCATACAGAAAAGAAGGTCACTGATATAGTCTTCACCTCGTCTCTTTCCCTCATCTCCTTCTTTCTCTTCCCTCTCATCTTTCTTCTTCTTCTTCTTCTTCTTCTTCTTCTTCTCCTTCTTCTTCTTCTCCTTCTTCTTCTTCTTCTCCTTCTTCTTCTTCTCCTTCTTCTTCTTCTTCTCCTTCTCCTCCTCCTCCTTTTCCTCCTCCTTCTCCTCCTCCTCCTCCTCCTCTTCCTCCTCCTCCTCCTCCTCCTCCTCCTCCTCCTCCTTTTCCTCCTCCTCCTCCTCCTCCTCCTCCTCCTTCTCCTCCTCGTCAGCGTTGTTCTCCTATCTGTTCTCGCCCTCTTCCTCCTTGTCTCCCCCCCTCTCTGCTTCCTCCTCTTCTTGCCTCCTACTTCCTTCAACCTCCTCTTATCACCTCCTACCGCTTCCTGCCTCATTTCTCTTCCTATCTCCTCTTCCTCCTACCTCCTCCTGCTCTTTCTACGCCCCCTCTTTCTCCTCCCCATCTGTCTCTTACTGCCTCCTACCTCCTCTTTCTCTCCCTGCCTCTTCCTTCTATTTCTCCTTAACCTCTTTCTCCTGTTCCTCCTACCTCCTCCTTCTCTTTCTCCTCCCTTTCCTTCTTCTACCTCCTCTTTCTCCTCTTTCTCCTACCTCCTCTTCTTCTCCTCCCCTTCTTTCTCCTACCTCCTCTTTTTTCTCCAACCTACTCCTGTTTCTCTTTCCCCTCTTTCTCCTCCCCTTCCTTCTCCTAACTCCACCTTCTCTTTCTCCTTCCCCTCTTTCTCCT
The DNA here is from genome assembly GCF_019202785.1 of Penaeus chinensis. Lineage (NCBI taxonomy): Eukaryota > Metazoa > Arthropoda > Malacostraca > Decapoda > Penaeidae > Penaeus > Penaeus chinensis. The sequence continues at coordinate 20,597,846 of NC_061833.1, read as the reverse complement.
ACCTCCTACCTCCTTCTCTTTTTCCTACCTCCCCTTTCTCCTCCTACCTCCTCCTTCTGTTTCTCCTTCCCCTCTTTCTCCTCCTCTTCCTACCTCCTCCTTCTCTTTCTCCTCCCCTTCTTTCTCCAACCACTTCTTTCTCCTCCTACCTCCTCCTTCTGTTTCTCCTCCCCTTCCTTCTCCTACCTCCTCCTTCTCTTCCTCCTCCTCCTTCTCTTTCTCCTCCTCCTTCTCTTTCTCCTCCTCCTTCTCTTCCTCCTCCTCCCCCTCTTTCTCCTTTTCTTCCTCCTCCTCCTTCTCTTTCTCCTCCTCCTTCTCATTCTCCTCCTCCTTCTCTTCCTCCTCCTCCCCCTCTTTCTCCTTTTCTTCCTCCTCCTCCTTCTCTTCCTCTTCCTCCTGCTCTTTCTCCTCCTCCCCCTCTTCCTCCTCCTCCCCCTCTTTCTCCTTTTCTTCCTCTTTCTCCTTTTCTTCCTCTTCCTCCTTCTCTTCCTCTTCCTCCTGCTCAACTCACTAAATCACGCGAACTCTTAGAAATCGAGAACCTGATCGGCCAGGTTCGAAGTGGTCTGCCTGCGTAATTACAATTCTTTATCTTGTAAGTAATTAAAACTCAGGTAAAAGTAGCAGCGCTTATGTAAATGAATCTCATTACACTTTTATGACGGGGCCATTCAGCGCAGCCCCATTACGGAGGCCTCTCTATAAAAGGTCATCCCTGGGGAGGCGCTCGTTCGAAGATGGGGGGGGAGGGAGGGGGAGGGGGAGGGGGACTAGGGGAGGGAAGGGGAAGGAAGGGAAAAGGGGTGAGGAAAGGACGGGAAGGAGGGGTGGGAAGGATGGAGAGATGGAGGGGAAGGAAGGATGGAGAGAGGGAGGGGAGGGAAGGATGGAGAGAGGGAGGGGGGGAGGAAAGGATGGAGAGACGGAGGGAGGGGAGGACAGGAGAAAAGGAGGGCAGGGGAGGGAAAGGAAGGGGAGATAGGGGAGGGAAGGGGAAGGAAGGGAAAGAGGGGGGGGTAGGAAAGGAGGGGAGGGAAGGATGGAGAGATGGAGGAAGGGGAGGACAGGAGAAAAGGAGGGAGGGAAGGAGGGGAAAGGGGGTGAGGGGGGTTGGGAGGGAAGGAAGGAGGGGAAAGAGGGTGAGGGGGGTTGGGAGGGAGGAATGGGGAGGAAAGGGGGAAGGAGGAAAGGAGGGAAGAGATTGAGGGAAGGGAAGGGAAGGATGGAGTGAGGGGAGAGAGTAGACAGGGAGAGAAGACGCTTGCTCTTAGAAGGAGAGGTAAGGTGGGGATGGATGAAAGCGGGGGAAGAAGGGGAAGGAAGAGAGAGAGAGGGGGAACGAGAGAGGGTAGAGAGAGAGGGAAGAAGGGGAAGGAAGAGAGAGAGAGGGAACGAGGGAGGGAAGAGAGAGAGGAAAGGAAGGGGGGTAAGAGAGAGAGGGAAGAAGGAGAGGGAAGGAAGGGATGTAAGAGAGAGAGGTAAGAGAGAGGGAAGAAGGGAAGAGAGAGAGGGAAGGAAGGGAGGTAAGAGAGAGAGGGAAGAAGATGATGGAAGAAGGGAAGAGAGAGAGGGAAGGAAAGGAGGTAAGAGAGAGAGGGAAGAAGGAGAGGGATAGGGAGAGAAGGAGAGTAGGGGAATGCAAGACGACTGGAAGAGGGGAGCTGGGAGAAAAGAGATGGAAGGAAAGGAGAGAGAACGATGGGTTAAGAAAGAGGGGAAATGAGGGAGGATGAAAATGAGGCACTTGCAAGAAAATGAAAGAGAGGGAAGAGAAGAGAAGAGAAGGATAGAGAAGAGGAAAGGGACTAGGAGGGAGAGTAAAGGAAGCAGAATAGGAAGAAAGGGAGGAACGAAGAAGAAAGAATCACGAGAAGAGAGGGAGAAGAGATGAAAGGAGACGGAAGAAGAGAAAGGGAGTAAAATGAAAGGGAGAGAAATGAGAAGGGACGGAAGGAAGGGGGAGGAAGGTAAGAAAGCAAGGAGAAAAAGAGAAAGAAAGGGGAGAAGAAAAAAGACGAATATTTCGAGGTAGAGAACATGGAATTAAGGGAAAAGATAGGAAGAAAGAGAAAGGTAAAGAGGAATAGAGAAAGAGATGAAGATAGAGAGTAATGCCGAGGAGAAGAAAGAGGAACGGAGGAAGGGAGAAGAAATGATGTTAAAAGGAGAAATGGGGAGTAATCGAGAAAAGACGAAGAACGAAGATGAAAAAATAAGAAAAAAAGGATAATAAGAAAATTAGGTAAGAGATAAAAAAAGAAAGACGTTAAAAATACGAAAGAAGGGGAAGGAAAGAACAAAAAATAAAAGGGAGGAAATGAAGAGGCTGCGAGGAAGAAGGGAAGCGAGTGACAAAGAACAAAGGAGAGGAGGTGGAGAAAGAGAAGAGAGAAAATTAAAAGAACGATTCAGAAGGATGGAAACGGAAGAAATGAAGAGATGGCAGGAAATAAGAGTTTAAAAGAATAAAAAAAAATTGTCTCAGAAGTTTGAAAGGGAAATGGATCACGTTAGGAAAAAAAAATCTTAGGAAATAGGGAAGAGAGGAAGAGATATAAAAAGATGGTTGGATAGATAGATAGATAGATAGATAGATAGATAGAGATAGAGAAAGATATTGAGATAGAGATAGAGATAGAGATAGAGACAGAGAGAGAGAAAGAGAGAGAAAGAAGAGAGAGAGAGAGAGAGAGAGAGAGAGAGAGAGAGAGAGAGAGAGAGAGAGAATGAGAGAATGAGAGAATGAGAGAATGAGAGAATGAGAGAATAAGAGAAAGAGAGAATGAGAGAAAGTGAGTTTAGTTTAGTTTTGATTCCATTTATTACAATGGATATTCTTGGTGTGACATACTGTCTGTTTCATTTTTCCTTCTAAACTACCCCCTGTGTGCGAGGAATGGCCGGGGTTACCATCCACTGGCGGCGTGGGATTCGAACGCAAGTCAGCAAGATTGCTAGACGAGAATGCTACCGCAGCACCACACACACACATAGAGAGAGAGAGAGAGAGAGAGAGAGAAAGCGAGAGAGAGAGAGAGAGAGAGAGAAAGAGAGAGAGAGAGAGAGAAAATGAGAGAATTAAAGTGAGAGAGAGAGAGAACAATGGAGAACAGATGAAGATATACAAGATTCCTGAGAGATACAATAGGCTTCGTCGCTCTATGAAAAGAAACAAAGAAAAAAAAGGAATAAGAAAAAAAAAAACTTCGGGAGGTGAACGAAAATGGAAAAAGGTAAAAAGACGAAAGAGACTCAACGAAGAAAGGAAACAGAAAGTATGACAGAAACGAGTGACAGAATATGGAAGAAAGGGGAGAGTAATAGATACAAAAGAACAAGAGAAAAGAAAAGAAAAGAAAAAGTGAATGAGCGAACATCGAAAATAAAGGCAAAGTAGAAAGGACAAGAAGAGGGGACATGGGAAACAGACGAGGGGAGGGAAGAATAAAGAGAGAGAGAGAGAGAGAGAGAGAGAGAGAGAGAGAGAGGAAGAGAGAGAGAGAGAGAGAGAGAGAGAGAGAGAGAGAGAGAGAGAGAGAGAGAGAGAGAGAGAGAGAGAGGGAGAGAGAGAGAGAGAGAGAGAGAGAGAGAGAGAGAGGGAGAGAGAGAGAGAGAGAGAGAGAGAGAGAGAGAGAGAGAGAGAGAGAAAGAGAGGGAAAGAGCGAGAAAGAGATTGAAAGAGATATAAAGAGAGAGAGATTGGGGAGAGAGGAGAGAGAGAGAGAGAGAGAGAGAGAGAGAGAGAGAGAGAGAGAGAGATTGAGGAGAGAGAGAGAGGAGGGGGGGGGGGAGGGGAATGAGAGAGGGGAATATGAACAGATTATACTTGATTGCTTGGTAACCTCATACTCCCGGTTGAAACACAAACCCACAGGGAGAGAGAGGGAGGGAGGGAGGGAGGGAGGAGGAGGAGGAGGAGGGGAGGGAGCGAGGAGGAGGGGGAGGGAGGGAGGGAGGAGGAGGGGGAGGGGGAGGGAGGAGGAGGAAGGGAGAGCTCTACCTTCCTGTTGAGAAAGATAGAAGGACGTTAATGACTGACAATAAATATAATTAGAGCGGGGGAAAGGGGGTGGGAGGGAGGGAGGGATGTAAGGTGGGAGAGGGAGATAGAGATAGGGGAAAGGAGGAGGTAGGGCGGGACGGAATGAATGAGAGATTAACAGAGGAAGAGGGAGAGAGGGGGAGGAAGAGAGAGAGAGAGAGAGAGAGAGAGAGAGAGAGAGAGAGAGAGAGAGAGAGAGAGAGAGAGAGAGAGAGAGAGAGAGAGAGAGAGAGAGAGGTGGGAGAGAAAGATACGGAGAGAGAGGGGGGGGAGAGAGAAAGAGACGGAGAGAGAGAGGGAGAGAGAGAGAGAGAGAGAAAGACAGAGAGAAAGGGGGGAGAGAGAGAAAGAGACGGAGAGAGAGAGAGAGAGAGAGAGAGAGAGAGAGAGAGAGAGAGAGAGAGAGGGGGGGAGAGAGAGAGAGAGAGAGAGAGAGTGAGAAGAAAAAAGAGATGGGAAGATAGAGAGAGAGAGAGAGAGAGACGCATATAAAACATATATTAGCAGAAGCATATATTCCAATTACAATCACAGAGAAACTACCACTCCCATCGTATATCAAATACATAACTACCATATTCACGCAAATCACGCACACAGAACTACTAGTCACACATGTAATTACAAGCAGAGCTACCTGTTACACTAGCAAATCACTCTATAAATCACCCGTCACAAAAAAATACCAATCACGCCAGTAATTTCATACATAGAATACCAATCACGCCGTCTTACCAACCATGAAATACCAGTCACCTCGTCTAAACACAGAAAATACCAATCACCGCGCTAATCACACACGAAAAGTACCAATCATACCAAAAGTACTAATCACACATATAAAATACCAATCACGCCGCCTAATCACATTCAAACTAGCAGTCGCGCCACTTGTCAGATACACGAAATACCAGTCACCCCGTCTATTCACACACACAAAATACCAATCACGTCGCTTATCACAAACACACACACAAAACAAAACAATCACGGAGCTTGATCAAATACAAAATACCAATTACGGCGCCCAATCACACACACAAAATACCAATTAAAGCGCCCAATCACATACACACAAATACCACGCCGCCTGAACACACACATAACACCAATTACGGTGCCTAATCACGCACACAAAATACCAATCACAACGCCTAACCACACACTCAGTATGCCAGTCACGCCGTTCGATCACACGCACCAAATACCAGTCACGCCGCAGGCCGCCCCCAGCTGGCCTGACTCCTCGCTGACGAAGCAGAATACCGTCGGAGTCGAGGATCGAGAGGTACCCCGACGGCGGTTAAAAGGCCGCGTGTGATTACGGCCAGCGATAGTTAGAGCCGAGTTCCGCCCGGGAAATGGGCGACTAATGTAGCAGTTAACGGCCTTGGAGCGGTCAGATAATGGCTGGTAATGTTACTTAATGAACACGCGGTCAAGACGGCTGTCAAGAGGCTCGCCAACACACGAGCGAAGGCGGGGATCGGTTCCCTCGACTACGCTCCCGAGGGACGAGGCGAGGGGTTAATGAGAACGG
>NC_061833.1:20559764-20564764 GCF_019202785.1 Penaeus chinensis | reverse complement strand
AATAAGTAGAAATAACATTGAACTCAATAAAGAATAGTGATGCTATAAGTTGATATCAAATTCACTAAAGAAAGAAAGAAAGAATGAAAATAGAAGATAAAAGTCTGCTTCACTTCCACTTGGCTTTCTCCTACCGACAGCTCAAAAAGAGGGAGACTAGCGGGTCACCTGGCGCTTGTGTCCCTCTAACGACGCAGGCGATGCTGGTGCCGTCCCGTCCTGGCTTATCAACGTCAAGTCAAACCCTGCCCTCTGATGCAACCCTTTGATCTCCGGGGTAGTGCAGCCGTGTGGGTTAATGTTGCTCAATCGTTGGCTCATCCACGTGGCTGACAATGTCCACCGGTCAATACGGGTGAAAAGTTAAGAATATGCGTGGCGAGAGGGTTGTGTTCACTCGTTCATTTCTCGGGGCTGACCGGATGCTATCGGATAAATGGATGTTCCTAAACAAGAAAGTACTGTAAGGTCTCTAGTTGATGTTTTGTTAGTGCGTATAATTCTTATTAAATATGGTGTGTGGTAATATTCCGTTGTGATACGTGTAGTTCCACTAAGAGAGATGTAGAGAACTTGCTCCGTATAGAAACACACACACAATTCTCTAAGCACGTCGATCGTACTCAAATAAATATCCATCTACATTCATCAAATTCTCTTACAAAATTCGTCTAGACCACATATATAAAAAATGAAAGAAAAATACGATTTAAAAAAAGACGTAGAGACCGAATTTTATCCCCTTCAAACTATACCATAACTTCCCATCGGCAAAAAAGTCTCCTTCTCGCTCACACCAAACGATTGTGCTTTTCTTCACGCCGACTTAAAAACCTTATCGCGAAAGACAAAGCAACAAAATCTCAGTTTTCCCTGGTTTGCATATCCTTAGAATTGATCGCTGGGCCGCTGATCAGGCCTGTGATCGGAGGAGGGGCCCAGAGGACTGGATAATTAGGCCCTGATGGTTAATTAATTATGATAATTAACCGATGCTTCCACCAGACGGGGCCCAAACGAGGTAGGGCTAAGAGAAAGGAGGGAGAGAGGGTGAGAACGAGGATGGAGGAGGTAGGGAGAGAAAGAGAAGGAGAGAAAGATAGATATATAGATGGATAACTAGATAGGTAGAGAAAGAGACAAAGAGAGTGAGAGAGAGAGAGAGAGAAGGGGGGGGGGGGGCAGACAGACAGACACACAGACGGAAAGACAAACAGACAGAGACAGACAGAGACTGAGACAGAGATATACAGATAGCCAGAAACCGAGAAAGACAGACACGCAGGCAGACATGCACACAGATAGAACAGACAGATGGACAGATAAATAGGCAAACATACAGGTAGAGACAGACAGAGACAAACATAGAGAGAGATACAGAGAGAGAGAGAGAGAGAGAGAGAGAGAGAGAGAGATCAGGAGCGAGGGGAGAGGGAGATAAGGGTAGAAGAAGAGAGGGGGGAAGAGGGGAGAGGGACTAAGGAAAGAAAGCAAGACACAGGAGGAAAGAAGTTACGTAGGAGGAAAATTAAAGAGGAGAGAGAGAGAGAGAGAGAACTCGAGAACAAAATACAAAAATTCCACTCAGAAAGAGAATTGCGTTAGAAGACCACACGTAAACAAAAAGGAAAATATATAAAATTAAGTTACATATAAGCTATTAAAATGTTTTCGATTGTAGAATGGAGACAAACAATAAAATCAGAATAAATAAAAGTAAAAATATGATATAGTTTGAGCAATTAGTTGTTAGAGAACAACAGCTGTACTGTCTGTTATGGTCATTATGTAGATTCGGTGAATGGCAGTCACAATATTACCTTTCCTGGGACTAGCCTGTTTGTTCCTCTTCGTTGTTTATTTATTTTCTCCCTACATTTTATGGTATTATATCAGATTATATTGGTAAGCTACTTTGAATCTTACTCTGGTTATATGCAATAACGGAGCGTTCGTGAATTTAGAAAGCCCATTATTTGATATAAATGCTCGATAAAGTCTACGGTCGCCTCTACTCAGATTTCACTATCTCCCTAGAAGGCCACCAACAACAGCTTCTTACATTTCCTGTGCTAGCATTCATACAACATCATATAATTAAATAGGTTTGTTTTCACATCTTTGACAAAGTGATCTTGTCGAAAAAATCGGCTGGGAGTCCCTTGAAATAAGTCGTTTCAGTACGTTTTATCCATGAAGCCTCTTCTATCTGTCACACTCTGCATTTAACCCTTTTCCTTCTCTTCCTCCTCCCTTTCCTATCTCCTCTCCTTCTCCATAAAGTTTGTCACAGTAACCTTAAGGCCTGATATATCCGTCGGGATATGTGAACTCTTCACGTAAGTTACTTCCGGTGTCTGGATCCCTGATCACGGCAGAGTAAGAGACGGGGAGGCACCTGAGTAGGAAAGGAAGAGAAAAGGAGGAAGATAACACATGACAGGGAGACAGAGAGAGGGAAGCTAATAGAGAGAGACGAAGAGAGAGTGGAGAGCAAGAGATATTCATGTAGAGGAAGAAGAGGAAGAGAGTAAGGATGAGGGAATGGGATAGGCTGCTTTCCAATTGCTTGCCTCCCTATTATTGGACTAGTCACTGGAATACACATATACAACATGTGCTGGGGAAAGTCCAGATAGGAAGCAAAACAGTAAAAAAAACATAGAATGTACAAAAAATGGGTATCCCATCTCTACATGGCCCTGAAGTGGAGACTGAAGTCGCTCATCAAGGAAAAGCTGATCTGTTTTGACTATCATTTCGTTCTCAAACGATAGGCCCCGTTCGTGAGCTGGCGCCTCCGGAAACCTAAACGAAAATGAAGATATCTTTACTCATAACTTCCACACCTCTGGAACCTAGGCATCTGAAGGTGCTAATTGAAACTAATAAAAAAGAAGACTCAAACAGTCCCAATGGCCGCGAAAATGTAAGAGAAACAGTACATTCTCAAATTGACATTTTATAATTTCATAAACGACCAGACTTGTAAAAAAAAAATCTAATAATTAGAAATACCGATTTACTTCTCTCATTGTCAGTTGTAAGAATGATAAACATACAGCGCGTGTTATTACTGAACACCTCACCAAATACCACTGAGGGCTCGACAGGGAAGTTCCTAATGCTGTTTTCTTGAACCTTTGCTTTTTTCTTTTTTTTTTTTTTTTTTTTTATTCCTTCAAATCGATCTTTATATTCTTTTATATTTATATTTTATTGCTGATGGCATCATATTGTTTCAAAGGATGAACCTTTTGCCAAATTAAGGATGCAAGGATTTGTATTTAACTTGTAGAATGGCTCCTGTAGAACTGTGCAAATCAGGTTCGATTTCATCAAGGGTACATTTGCCTGCACTTATACCAGGTACACCCCGTTTTCGGTGAACAGTAGGAGTAACATCTATATATTGTCTTACATTCTCGAACTACAGTTTGGATAGATTAGAGCTTGACAGGAAAAATCGTGAACTCATTTGAACATTCCGTTGAACATAAAAGTTTGTTAAAGTACTTCTCACATGCAAAATATGTGGATAAGTCTACCGTTTAGAGAATAAGCCACTGCTCTGTCCGTATCAATTCCTTGTAACAACTGGCTGCTATGGTCACTGAAAAAGTTGAGTTTAGTGAGAGAGAGGAGGGAGTGAGGGAGTGAAAGTGAGAATTAGTTAAAGAGGGAATATATATATTATTAAAGAGTGAATATATATACCATATGCAGATAGATATGGACACATCTAAACATATACATAAACATACACATAAACATATACAAATACAAATAACTAAATAGATAAATAAATAAAAAGATAAACAAATCTATCGATCTATCTATCTATCTACACACACACACACACACACACACATACATATATATATATATATATAATATATATATATATATATATATATATATATATATATGTATATGTATATACATATATATATATATATATATATATATATGTGTGTGTGTGTGTGTGTGTGTGTGTATGTGTGTGTATATATATATATATATATATATATATATATATATATATATATATATATATATATGCACATATGTGTGTGTGTGTGTGTGTGTGTATATATATATATTTATATATATAATATATATATATATATATATATATATGTATGTATATGTATATGTATATACATATACATATATATACATATATATACTCATTTATATTTGTATATTTTATGTATATGTTTATCCACGTGTGTGTGTGTGTGTGTGTGTGTGTGTGTGTGTGTGTGTGTGTGTGTGTGTATGCACACACACATCGCCCGCATGCGCGTATGAGCACGGCACTGATTTACATATATTGGGTAAGTCAAACCTAGATACAGTAGATGGTGAACTGAGAACCACCAACAACTTCTCCCCTGGGGAAGGATCATTGGTCAGCCACTCCAGTATAAAGACCTAGTCAGCTACATGATTTTGACAGGGATATGTTGAATATGGATGAATATTGTATATACAGTTGCTGGTAGATAGATAGATAGATAGATAGATATGAACATACACATACATGAGTGAGTGTGTGTGTGTGTGTGTGTGTGTGTGTGTGTGTGTGTGTGTGTGTGTGTGTGTGTGTGTGTGCGCATTAACATATGCATATAACAAATGTTTCCTTATTGGCCCAAATGTTCATGTTTGTCATGTTTTTATTTTTTATAAGAAATATTTCGGGCCAGTAAAGCAATAAAACACGAACATGGAAATATAGTTTTCTTTTTGTAAAATAATAAATAAATGGCAAACAACCACTGGGAACGATAAGCAACGATCTCAAGTCTTTATATATGAGGACCTCCGAGCAAATTAATTCTCCCCCTCTACAAAGGAGCAACTGCAGTGTTTTTTTCCCTATAACCAAGAACCATCCAACACTAGTTAAACATTCTTTTCCTCGTTACCAGGTGTGTGTGTGCAGATCTGTGTATCCATATGAACGAGCACAATACATCTCGAGTATGGATGTA
>NC_061833.1:20547264-20552264 GCF_019202785.1 Penaeus chinensis | reverse complement strand
CTCTCTCTCATTCTCTCTCTCTCTCTCTCTCTCTCTCTCTCTCTCTCTCTCTCTCTCTCTCTCTCTCTCTCTCTCTCTCTCTCTCTCTCTCTCTCTCTCTCTCTCTCTCTCTCTCTCTCTCTCTCTCTTTCTCTCTCTCTCTCTCGCTCTCGCTTGTTCTCGCTCTCTCTCGCTCGCTCTCGTTCGCTCTCGCTCGCTCTCGTTCGCTCTCGCTCTCTCTCGTTCGCTCTCGCTCTCTCTCGTTCGCTCTCGCTCTCTCTCGTTCGCTCTCGCTCTCTCTCGCTCGCTCTCTCTCGCTCGCTCTCGCTCGCTCTCGTTCGCTCTCGCTCGCTCTCGTTCGCTCTCGCTCTCTCTCGTTCGCTCTCGCTCTCTCTCGCTCACTCTCGGTCTCTCTCGGTCTCTCTCGGTCTCTCTCGCCCTCTCTCTCTCTCTCTCTCTCTCTCTCTCTCTCTCTCTCTCTCTCTCTCTCTCTCTCTCTCTCTCTCTCTCATTCTCTCTCTCTCTCTCTCTCTCTCTCTCTCTCTCTCTCTCTCTCTCTCTCTCTCTCTCTCTCTCATTCTCTCTCTCTCTCTCTCTCTCTCTCTCTCTCTCTCTCTCTCTCTCTCTCTCTCTCTCTCTCTCTCTCTCTCTCTCTCTCTCTCTCTCATTCTCTCTCTCTCTCTCTCTCTCTCTCTCTCTCTCTCTCTCTCTCTCTCTCTCTCTCTCTCTCTCTCTCTCTCTCTCTCTCTCTCTCTCTCTCTCTCTGATAATTACAATACAATACAATAGTGATAATGATAACAATAATGATGATAATAATGAAAATGACAATAATGATAATATTAATAATAATAATAATGACAACGATAATAATGATAATGAATATGACATTTATAATAATAATAATATTAATAATAACAATAATGATAATAATAATGATAATAATAATAATGATAAATAATAATAATAATAATATTAATGATGATAATAATAATAATAATTATAGCAAAAACAACAACAGCAACAACAACAATAATAATAATATTATTATTATTATTATTATTATTATTATTATTATTTGATAATAACAATGATAATGATGATGATGATTATGATGATCTCGATGTTGATGAAAATGAAAGTGATGATGATGAAAGTGATGATGTTGCTTTATTTTGTAATTTCGTTTCCCTTCCAAATTACTAATATAATTATAACTATTTTTTTTTTTTTTCTTGTTCTTTTAAAATCGCTTTCTGTATATACAATTACACACATATATTTACATACGCACATACACATCTCTGAAGAATCTTTATTTTTCTTTTCGACCTTCCATTTCCCATTCCTCCCTCCTCCCTTTCCACACCTCGCTCTCCCCTCGCATCTCTTCGCTTCACGTTTACCCGTCACCCCTCTCGCTTCCCCTCTCTCCTCCCCTCTCGCCTCCTCTTTGTTGTCTCCCCCCCCCCCCCTCATTTCCCCTTTTCGAACTTCCATTTTCGTCTCTATGGATCATATCTCCTTTCTCGTCTTCTCTCCTCATCTCGCTTTTATTATCTCCTCGTTCTCGCTTTCTTTTTGTCATTTTCTTCACCTCCCCTGTCTCTTTTTCTCCTTTCGTTTTCCCCTCTTCTTTTCCTCTTTATTACCTCCCCTCCTCTAACCCCAACTCCCTCTTCCTCACCACCCTATCTCACCTCCCCTTCCCCACCCCTTCTTTCCTCCCCCTCCTCATCTCCCCTTCCCTCCCCTTCCTCATTTCCCCTTTCTCGTCTCCCTCCTCACCCCACCTTCTCCACCTCTAACCCCAACTACCTCTTCCTCACCACTCTCCTCACCCCCCCTCTTCCCTCCCCTTCCTCATCTCCCCTTTCTCGCCTTCCTCCTCACCTCCCCTTCCCCACCTCCCTCCTCACCCGTCCTTCTCTCCCCTTCTCCATCTCCCCTTTCCCGCCTCCCTCCTCACCTCCTTTTCCCCACCTCTCTCCTCACCCCCCTTCCCCACCACCCTCTTCACCCCCCCTCCTTCCGCACCTCCCTCCCCTTCCCCATCTCCCTCTCCTCCCCTTTCTCGCCTCCCCCTCTTTCCCCCATACGGTTTCCTCCATCACTTACCACAGCAAACCAACTTGTCAATATCGTCAAGCGCGGACGGCCAACTTGCTGTCCGAACTAATGGGCTCAAGATTTTTCTTAAAAAAGGGATATTCACATCTCGGCGGGACCTTGCTCTAATTTTGTGTATATTCCTCTTATTATAATTATCATTATTATTTGTTATTATCATTATTCGAATTCCTCTTCTTCTCTTTTTTATTCTATTTTTATCTTATTTTGTTTTATTTACTTTTTTTTTCTCTCTCTCTTCCTTTCTTTCTTCACTAGTCTGTTTCTCTTTTGTTTCTATCAATTTCTTGCCTTTCCATTATTTTTTCTTTCTTTTTCTTTTTATATTTCTTTCTTGTGCGATTGTGAAAGAGAAGGCTTATTTATACATCAGACTGCGTACAGACAGACACACTGACCTGTATATTCCTTGTTCATTATATATATTAATGTGAAAAAGATTATAATAAGACGTCATAATCACAGATAAATACAAGAGAAAATAAAAAAGAGAGAACAATTTGATAAATATGAAAAATACAATAGAACATGGATAATTATATAAGAAAAATAAGATAGATGGCAAGACTTATATAAAAAATGAATAAATAGAGAAGGTGAAAAGAAGCAGTAAGTAATATTAGGAAAATGTGACAACAGGGATCACAGAGAAGGGAAGAAGAAGGAAAGAGAGAGGAAAGAGAGAAGAGGGAGAGAAGACAGAGATAAAAATGAGAGGCATAAGAAAGTAGAAAGTCAGGAGAATAAGAGGGGAGAGAGAGAAGACAGAGAGACGAAAGAGGGGAGAAAGAGTGTAGAAAGAGAAGAGAGAAAGAGAAGAAGGAGAAGAGGAAGAGAGGGGAAAGAAGTAAGAAAAATAAGAGAAAGGAGAAAGAGAGGAAAAAGAAAGAAGATAAAGAGGAAAGAGAGGGGAGAGAAAAGAAAGAAAATTGGAAGAGAAGAGAAAGAAAAACAGAAATAGAACAGAAAGAGAAAAGAACTAGATGAAAAAGATTAAAAGAGAGAGAGAGAGAGAGAGAGAGAGAGAGAGAGAGAGAGAGAGAGAGAGAGAGAGAGAGAGAGAGAGAGAGACGAAAAAGAGAAAAGAAAGAGAGACGAAAAAAGAGAAAAGCATGAGCTGCGAAAAGGGTGTGGAAGAGAGAATGAAAGAAAGGAACGAACGAGAGAAGAAGCGAGAGAGTAGGAGGAGACACTATTAACCAGAGCTTCGGAACGGGGCAGGGCGACGCGACATAAACAAACCTCGCCTGCTTCGAGCGCGTCTATTGTGCGTGCAAAGAGTATTAAAGTAATTTCATATGATAGGAATATAATGGCATGAGGGACGCGGGATATTGTTAGCTGGAGTGTTTTACAGTGTTCCTTTAGCCCCAAAACCATTAGGCGGAACATTTGCTCAGGCTCCTGTTGTTCTGTATTGAACAGTAGGGGGTCGGTGGCGGGGGAGAGGTGGGGAGGGCGGGGAAGGGAGGGAGGGAGGGGGTGAGGGGGAAGGATGATGGTTGCGGGGGTGAGGGCAGGGTGGGAGGGGGTGGAGGGAAGGATGATGGCAAGGGAAAAGGGGAGGGAGGAGGAGGTGGAGGATGGGACGAGGGGAAGGAGGAAGGGGAAAGGATGATGGTTAGGGGGAGGGTGAGGGCAGGGAGGGAGGGGGTGAGGGGGAAGGATGATGTTTGGGGGAGAGAGGGCAAGGAGGGAGGGGGTGAGGGGGAAGGTGATGGGGGGGTAGGGAGGAGGAGGTGGAGGATGGGACGAGGGGAAGGGGAAGGGTAGAAGAAGGATGGGAAGGGGTAAGGGAGAAGGATAAAGGTAGAGAGGGTAGGGGATGAAGGGGGATACGGTTGGACAGGAGGATAGGAGCTGGAAGATAAAAAGGAAAAAGAAGAGCAGGAGGAGGAGGAGGAGGAGGAGGAGGAGGAGGAGGAGGAGGAGGAGGAGGAGGAGGAGGAGGAGGAGGAGGAGAAAGAGGAGGAGGAGGAGGAGGAGGTGGAGGAGGAGGACGAGGAGGAGGAGGAGAAAGAGGAGGAGGAGGAGGAGAGGGTGAGGAGGAGGAGATAGGGGAGGAGGAGGGTGGACGAGGACGAGGACGAGGACGAGGACGAGGACGAGGACGAGGACGAGGAAGGAGAGCAGAAGGATGGGAGATATACAGATGGAGGAAAAGAGAAGAAGAGAAGGGATAATTCGAGAGAGATGAAGCAAGAAAAGAATGAGGAAAAAGGAAGATGAGGAAAAAAAACGAAGCGGATAAGGAAAGAAGAAAAAGACAGGAAAAGGGGAAAAAGAGGAAACGGAGAAGGATATAGGAGGAGATAGAGGAGAGAAAGAAAAGGAAGAAAGTTGAACGAAGAGAAGGAGAAGAGAAGAATGGGGGAGAACGGGAGAGAAGAAGAAGTATAAAAGTAGAAAGAAAAAAAAAGGAAAAAGGGAAAAGAAAAAAAATAAGAAAGAGGCAGAGAAGGAGAAGACATGAATGAAAGATAAAAATGAGAAAATAAAGAGCAAGAAAATTATTTTGGTATGAGAAAAAGAAAAAAAGAAAAAAATATAAAATGCATTAACATAGAAAAGAAAGACAAGAGAAAAGAAGAGAGAGTGGAATGTTTGGGGAAATATAATGGCAAAAAAAAAAATAATAATAATAATAATAATATAATAAAAACAAAGAGAGGGAAAAAGGTAATCAGGAAAATATATTTCTACCTTCTCCTCCATTGTTCAAAAATAAATAGATTAAGAATCAAGACGTAAATCACAAAGACAAAAAACGGCGAAAAGAAGCAAAAGATAAACAAGAAAAAACAACGGACCTAGAAAAAAGTAGAAACACAAAACAAAGTAAAAAATAAAATAACGATAATAAAAATGATAAAGATGATGATGATGATAGC
>NC_061833.1:20530235-20537735 GCF_019202785.1 Penaeus chinensis | reverse complement strand
TGGGAAAGAGGAAGCGAAAGTAAGGAGAGGAGGAGGAGGAGAACGAGGAAGAATGAGCGATGGAAGAGGGGAGAGGAAGCTAAATGTAAAAGAGGGTGGGGGGGGGGGGGGTGGACAGGCCCGTGGGACAGCGATATGCACCCTCACCCCCACCCTCCCCATCCTCCCACTCCCTGACTACCCCCCCCCCCCTCCCTGCCGACACCCTTCTTACCCCCCTCCCTCCCTCTTCCCCCTCCGGCCTCCTCACCCCTTCCTTCCCCCTTTCCCCCCAAGAACACCCAAATAAAAAAAAAAAAAAACCCCCAAGTAAATCCAGCCACAGCCCTCACACCTCCCCCCCGCTCCCACACTCCGCCTACTCCCCCCTTCCCCTCATCCCACTCACCGCCTACTCCTCCCCCCCCCCCCCCATTACCCGTTCTCCCTGCAGACCGATTGGTCGGCAAATTTTTGGGCGGCCCGTGATCACTCCGCCTCGACCTCATTATTTACCGACTCTCCCCCTCCCTCTTTCCTCCCCCTCCCCCTTTCTTCCCCTCTTCTCCCCTCTTTTTTCCCCCTTTTCCCCCCTCTTTCCCTTCTTTTCATCCCTCTTTTCATCCCTCTCTTTCCCCTCTTTTTATCCCTCTTTTCCTCCCTCTCTTTCGCCCCCTTTTTCTCCATCTCTTTCCCTTCTTTTCCGCCCCTCCCACCCCCCTCATCTCTCTCCCAGTCTCTCTCTCTCTCACTCCTCTCTCTCTCTCTTCTCTCTCTCTCCCCTCATCTCTCTCTCTCATCTCTCTCTCCTCAATCTTTTCTCCCTCGTCTCTCTCTCTCTCTCTCCTCGCTCTCCTCCCTCTCTCTCTCTCCCCTTTTCCCCTTTAATCTTTTCCCCTCACCAACACACCCATTCCCTCAACCTGTCAGTTATTCGGGGTCTCCCCGACTTTTTTCCCCGTCCCTCCCCCCCTCCAACTCCTCTCCCTCTCATCTTGCTCTCCCTCCCTTTTCCTTCTCCTCTCCCCTTTCCCTCCCCTTCTCGTTTCCCTTTTCCTTCTCTCCCTCTCTCCCACTTACTATCCCCCTTTTCCTTTTCCTCCCCTCTCCCTCCCTCCCCTCTCCCTCTCCTTCTCCTTCTCCTTCTCCTTCTCCCTCTCCCCTTCTCCTCCTCAATCTCTCTCTTTTCTCCCTTCCTTTTTCTCCCTTCCCCCCTTCCTTTCCCCCTCCCTCTCTCCTATATCTCCCTCTCCCCTTTTCCCTCTTCACTCCCTCCCCTCTTCCTCTCCCCTCCTCTCCCCCCCTCTCCTCCCCCCCCCCTATCTCTCCCCTCCCTCTCCCTCTCCCTCTTCTTTTCCCCTCCCTCTCCCTCTAAAAACCCCCCCCTCTTCTTTCCCTCTCCCTCTCCCTCTCCCCTCCCACTCTATTCCCCTCCCTCTCCTCTCCCTCACCCTCTCCTTCTCCTTTCCCCCACCTCTCCTCTGCCCTCCCCCTCTCTCTCCCCTCTCCTCTCTTCCCTCTCCCTCCCCTCTCCTCTCCCCCCCCTTCTCCCTCTCCCCCACCCTCTCTCTCTCCCCTCCCTCCCTCCCCTCTCCCTTCCCACGACTCTCCTCCCTCTCCTCTCCTCTCCCTTTTCCTCTCCCCCTCCCTCTCCCACTCCCTCCCTCCCCTCTCCCTTTTCCCTCTCCCCCTCTCTCCAAACCTCCCTTCCCTCCCCCCTCTCCCCCTCCCCCCCCTCCTCTTCTCTCTCCCCCCCTCGCCCCCTCCCGTCCCTCCCCCTACTCTCTCCTCCCCTTCCCTCTCTCCTCCTCTCCCTCTCCCTCTCCCTCCCCTCTCCCTCTCCCTCTCTCTCTCCCTCTCCCTCTCCCTACTCTTCTCCCTCTTCCTCCCAAGCTGTATAAAGGAACCTCTTATTGGGCAACACAACGATGTTGTTTATTAGATAATCTTACCTCAAGTTCCTCTAGGGTTTATGTCGTTTTAAATTTGTATATCTTTTAAAAGTTATCTTGCGTGTATGTACTGGATATGTCTAGTGTTGTGTGTGTGTGTGGTGTGCGGCACATCTATCTAACACCCAGCTATTTTTTATGTGTGTGTGGGTGAGTGTGTCTTGTGTACAGCATATATCAACTATTCAGCCTATATTAGTGTGGGGGTGGGTGTGTGTCTGTGTGAGTGTGTGTGTGTGTACAGCATCTATCAACATCCGGGCCATATTTGGGTGTGTGTGTGTGTGTGTGTGTGGTTGTGTGTGTGTGTGTGGTGGTGTGTGTGTTGTGTTGTGTTTTGTGGGGCTGTGTGTGTTTGTGTGTGAAAACACATATATCTAGCTATCCACATATTTTGGGTGTTGGGGTTGTGTGCTGTGTGTGTGTGGGGGTGTACAGCATCTATCTAACTACCCAGCTATATGTATAGTTGTGTGTGTGGGTTTGGTGGTCGGGAGTGGGTGTGTGTGTTTTTTACACCCATCTACTAACATCCAGCTATATGTAATGGTGTGTGTGTTGTGTGTTTTGTATGTGTGTGTGTTTTGTGGTGTGTGTGTGTGTGTGCGGGGGATGGGTAAAATTACAATTGTGAAATATATATATATAAAATAAAATATATATAAAATATATATATATATATATATATGTATATATTTATAATATATATATATTATATATATATATTTGAATAATATAGGGTGGGGTTGTTTTTAAAAAACAGTATATAATACAACAAAAAAAATTTTATATATATAAAGATAAAAAAAAATAAAAAAAAAAAAAAATAAAAATTTTAAAAAAAAAAATCGTGGGTCAAAACCTTTTTTTAGGCACCATTTTCCATTGCAAACCGTCCACCTTGCGTACAACCTCCCTTTCCCCCTAACTTCAAACGCTCCAGCCCGCTGCGCCATCTCGAATGCACCAAAACGGGCGCTTTCCTCCTTCCCCTCCTTCCCCCCCCCAATACCCCACCCATCCCTACAGCCCCCCACACCCCCTAAACCCCAGGTCCCCGCTCAAGCCCCAAAAAAAGAAGTTGGAATTCACCCAACAACACGGTGGCCGCCGACCCCAAGATATTGAAAGAGTGAGGTCTTGAAGAGCGCAATAAAATCTCAAGATCCATGCAACACGGAGGGAGGAGACGCTGGTATTGAATCTGCGGTTCAGGGACCGAGCGCTCGAGTTCAGCGCAGCTTGAATAAAGTTCAGATCTTTGCGGAAAACATTTTTTGGGGCTCAGCGTTTTTAAATTTAATATGTTTTATGGCGAGAGAATAGAGGTAGAGGCAGCCGCCGGACACAGCCAAAAAACGCACGCACCACGCAAACCCCGCACACACATGGATGTCTATTTAAATAGACACACATATATATAGATTGATTGAAAAGAAATATATATAAATCATAAATATATAAACATATAATATGTAAACATAAATATGTATATGTATATGTCTATATGTATGTGTGCACACAGACGCATATGTAAATAATTTAATAATAACTAATAGGGAATTATGTGTGTGTGTATATATATAAAAATATATATAAATATATATAATAAGTGGTTTGTTGTGTGTGGGGGTGTGGTGGGTGTTGATTACATTTGGTATATACTATATCAAATAAATAATTTTTTTTAATTTTAATAAAAAAAAAAATATAAAAAAACTTTTTTCGGTTGTTTTATGGGTTTTGGTTTCGGGTTTGGGTTGGGGGTGGTGTTGGTTTTGGGTTTGTTTTGGGGTTGTTTGTGGTGTGTGTGGGAATTTCATTTTAATTACAAAGGCAATAATAAAAAAAAAAAAAAAACAAATATATATATATATTGTGTGGTGTGTGTGTTTTTGGTGTTGTGAGGGTGGTGTTTGGGGGTTTGGGTGGGGTTGTGTGTGGGTGGGGTGGGTGGTGTGTGTGTGGGCGTGGGTTTTTCTATCTAACTATCTAATAAATAAAAAATATTTTAATAAAATATTTATTTATAATATATATATATGTAGCCACACAGTATATTTAAAATATATATACTATATATAATAGATAGATAATAGATATATAATAATACCTCAAAGGGAAAACCAAACTAAGACTGACGAATCTCAAATCCTAACTTCAAAATAAAAAAAAAAGATTCGAGAACATTTTCTGATATCGGGGCAGTTTTTAATAACCTTTCTGTTATTTTACTTTCTGAATGCTTTCGGCAAGAGCACTTAGCCGCTGGAGTTGTTTATCGCTCAGAATTTGGCCTTTCCATTAAAAAAAAAAAAAAAAAAAAAAAAAAAAAAAAACGGATTTTGGAGACGTTGACCCAAACCGCCATTAATTCCTTCTCTCAAGATCTCGGAAATTTTCGGAAACGTCCGGGAAACGGTAGAGTATATATTTTTTTTCTCCTTCTCCTTAGTATTGCAATTGCAAATGCACGATGCACACTGGACGCCATGTAGCTCGTAGCACTATAAATCACTCGAATCGCAAGACCTTACACGAAGATTACATCCTGGTATTACATTCATTACCGCGTTTTCAGCCACGACATCGCATTAATGGTAAATGTCCCACGGAGCGCAAGAAATGTAACAAACGCCATTACCACGAGGCTCGACCAAACTCTCTTCGTTATGCGCGTTTGAATAATCCGCGTAAACTCTCGCTCTATCCCTCTATCCCTCTATCCCGGGGAGACTAATGTCCTCCTTACTCCGGCTTCCCCTTCTTCGATCTTCCGCTCCGCCTCGTTCTCTTCTTCTCCTTCTTCCTCTTCCTTTTCTTCGCTTTCTCTTTCTTCTTTCTCTTAGCTTTCAGTTTTTTTTTTTTTTTTTTTTATCTTCGGATTCTGCTTCTTCCTCTTCTTCGCTCTCTGCTTCTTCCTCTTCTTCGCTCTCTGCTTCTTCCTCTTCTTCGCTCTCTGCTTCTTCCTCTTCTTCGCTCTCTGCTTCTTCCTCTTCTTCGCTCTCTGCTTCTTCCATCTCTTCGCCTTCTGTTTCTTCCTCCTCTTCTCCTTTGTCCTCTTCCTTCTCTTCGCATTCTGCTTCTTCCTCCTCTTCTCCTTTTATGCTTTCTCCTCTTTCCCTTCTTTCTCTTCCTTCTATTCGTCTCAGACTCTTCCTCTTTTGGCTCTTCCTCCTCCTCTCCTTCTACTGTTTCCTCCTCTTCCCCTAAGCCTCTTTCTCCTCTTCTCCTCACCCTTTTTCCTCTTCTCCTCACCCTCTTTCTCCTCTTCTTCTTTCCTTCTCTCCTTCTCCCCGCCTCGCTTCCTCCCTTTCTCCTTTTATTTCTCATTATTCCAATATTCTCATCCGTTCCTTCCTTTATATTTTCCTTCGCCCTTTTTTCTTCGCCCCTTCCCTTCTCCTTCTCTCCTTGCCCTCTCCTTCTCTTCTTCTTCCCCTCTCCTTCCCCTCTCCTTCTCCTCTCCTTCTTCTTCTCATCTCCCTCTCCTCTCTTCTCCTCCCTTCTTTATACATTTCCACAAGTATATTAAACCACTACCCCCCCCCTATCCCGTTAACCCCCCTTTCGGTTTAATACCAGACACATTTATATTACGTCTCTCCCCCCAGTCCCCACACCCCCTCACCGCCTTCTCCCTCACTCCCTCACCCTCACCCCCTACACCTCCTCACCCCCAGCCCCCACACCCCTCCTCCCTCACCACCCCTTCCTCCCTCACTCCCTCACCCCTCCTCCCTCGCTCCTTCATCCCCTCACCCCATCACCATCTCACCCCTCCTCCTTCACCCCCTCTCCTCCTCCCGGACGCCCCACAGACCGGCCTCTTTTAGGACATGTTAGGGGGCGTCTCAGAATACGGTGTTGGGGTACTCTCCGTGATCCTCCTTAAATGCTTTCTCCCGTGTCCTTATTTTCTTATCTTTTCGTTTTTTTCCTACTTTTTTTCTTCTTTTTTCGCTAATAACTTCCCTTACCTTCACCGTGCTATTGCTGGTTGGTTTCCTCTCTCTCAACCCCGTCATCTACTCCCTCCCTTTCTCCCTTTCTTGTACTCTCTCCCTCTCTCTCTCTCTCTCTTCTCTCTCTCTCTCTCTCTCTCTCTCTCTCTCTCTCTCTCTCTCTCTCTCTCTCTCTCTCTCTCTCTCTCTTCTCTCTCTCTCTCTCTCTCTCTCTCTCTCTCTCTCTCTCTCTCTCTCTCTCTCTCTCTCTCTCCCTCACTCTCTCGCTCTTTCTCCCTCTCTCTCTCTCTCTCTCTCTCTCTCTCTCTCTCTCTCTCTCTCTCTCTCTCTCTCTCTCACTCTCTCTCTCTCTCTCACTCTCTCTCTCTCTCTCTCTCCCATATTTTGTTTATGACACATTTCCTTTTCATTTCACTCTTTGATTTGTTTTTCCTCTTTTGTGTGTGTGTGTTTTTCTCGCCCTTTTTAGACTCTCTCTGTGTTTTCAATCACACCCGAGTTAGAGAGGGAAGGAGGGAGGAGTGGGTAGAAAAATGAGAGGGAAACAAAAGAAAAATGAGAGAGGGCAAGGGAAGTTAGGGGAGAGGGAATGAGAGTGAGAAGGAGAAGGAGAGAGAGAGGAAGAGAGGGAGAGAGAGAGAGAGAGAGAGAGAGAGAGAGAGAGAGAGAGAGAGAGAGAGAGAGAGAGAGAAAGAAAGAAAGAAAGAAAGAAAGAAAGAAAGAAAGAAAGAAAGAGAGAGAGAGAGAGAGAGAGAGAGAGAGAGAGAGAGAGAGAGAGAGAGAGAGAGAGAGAAAGAGACTGAGACAGACAAATAGAAAGACAAACATACATACATATATACAGACAGACAGACAGAGAGACGTCGAAATAACGAGAAAACATAAAAGAAAGTGAGAAACGGAGGAATCTAAAGATAGGAAAGGAAAGACGGACAAACAGAGAGAATAGATATAAAAACAAACACACATAGAGTGACACGTCGCAAGATATACAACTTGATTTTTAATTCACAATCAGCATTCCTCGTTTAAAAAAAATCTTCGAAAGGTTATATACTAAAACTATCAATTCTACAGAGCGGGTGTTGTAACCGAGTCGCTTCGATGTTGTATCGGAATGGTATCGAACTATGGTGAAGATGAAGCACTAACACGTGGAATATGTGTCTTGCATTAAGAAGTTAAATTTCATGTATCTTTTATTAATGTCTTAGGAGTTTTGTATCGTCAGCTTCCCCCCCCCCCCCCCCCCCCAACCCCTCTCTCCTCTTCTCCGTTACCTGTTTCTCGTCTTTATCCCTTTTTTTCCCAATTTTAAGTTGATTGTCTACTGCTTCTTATTTTTGTCTCTCTTAATTATCTTTAGTACTTATATAACAGCATTCTCTAGAGGAAGTTTATTTATTTTATATATCAGTGGTCATAGCTCTTCCTTTTATCTTTACATTACATATAATACATCTTCCTCGTCCTCCTCCTCTTCCTCTTCTTTCTCCTCTTCCTCCTCTTTTTCCTCTTCTTCCTCCTCCTCTTCCTCTTATTTCCCCTCCTCCTCCTCTTTCTGCTCTTCCTCCTCCTCCGCCTTCTCCTTTGCCACCTCCTCC
>NC_061833.1:20505329-20512635 GCF_019202785.1 Penaeus chinensis | reverse complement strand
ATATTGTTAATAATAAATAATGATAAATTATAATTATAATAATATTAATGATGATAATAATAAATAATAATTTAAGCAAAAAACAACAACAGGCACAACAAACATTAATAATAATAATATTTTTCTTATTATTTATTATTATTTTTCTGATAATAACAATGATAATGATGTGTTGATTATGATGATCTCGATTGTTGATGAAAATGAAGTGATTGATGATGAATGTGATGTTGATGCTTTATTTTGTAAATGTCGTTTAATTCCAAATTCACTTATATAATGTTATCTATTTTTTTTTTCTTGTTTCTTTAAAATCGGCTTTTTGTATATACAATTTACACTCATATATTTACTTACGCACATAACATCTACTGAAGACTCTTTATTTTTATTTTCGGACCTTCCATTTCCCCATTCCTCCCTCCTCCCTTTCCACACCTGCTTCCCCTCGCATCTTTCGCTTCACGTTTACCCGTCACCCCTCTCGCTTCCCCTCTCTCCTCCCCTCTCGCCTCCTCTTTGTTGTCTCCCCCCCCCCCCCCCCCCTCATTTCCCCTTTTCGAACTTCCATTTTCGTCTCTATGGATCATATCTCCTTTCTCGTCTTCTCTCCTCATCTCGCTTTTATTATCTCCTCGTTCTCGCTTTCTTTTTGTCATTTTCTTCACCTCCCCTGTCTCTTTTTCTCCTTTCGTTTTCCCCTCTTCTTTTCCTCTTTACTACCTCCCCTCCTCTAACCCCAACTCCCTCTTCCTCACCACCCTATCTCACCTCCCTCTCCTCATCTCCCTTTCCTTCCCCCTCCTCATCTCCCCTTCCCTCCCCTTCCTCATTTCCCCTTTCTCGTCTCCCTCCTCACCCCACCTTCTCCACCTCTAACCCCAACTACCTCTTCCTCACCACTCTCCTCACCCCCCCTCTTCCCTCCCCTTCCTCATCTCCCCTTTCTCGCTTTCCTCCTCACCTCCCCTTCCCCACCTCCCTCCTCACCCGTCCTTCCCTACCCTTCTCCATCTCCCCTTTCCCACCTCCCTCCTCACCTCCTTTTCCCCACCTCTCTCCTCACCCCCCTTCCCCACCACCCTCTTCACCCCCCCCCCTCCTTCCGCATCTCCCTCCCCTTCCCCATCTCCCTCTTCTCCCCTTTCTCGCCTCCCCCTCTTTCCCCCATACGGTTTCCTCCATCACTTACCACAGCAAACCAACTTGTCAATATCGTCAAGCGCGGACGGCCAACTTGCTGTCCGAACTAATGGGCTCAAGATTTTTCTTAAAAAAGGGATATTCACATCTCGGCGGGACCTTGCTCTAATTTTGTGTATATTCCTCTTATTATAATTATCATTATTATTTGTTATTATCATTATTCGAATTCCTCTTCTTCTCTTTTTTATTTTATTTTTATCTTATTTTGTTTTATTTACTTTTCTTTCTCTCTCTCTTCCTTTCTTTCTTCACTAGTCTGTTTCTCTTTTGTTTCTATCAATTTCTTGCCTTTCCATTATTTTTTCTTTCTTTTTCTTTATATTTCTTGCTTGTGCGATTGTGAAAGAAAAGGCTTATTTATACATCAGACTGCGTACAGACAGACACACTGACCTGTATCTTCCTTGTTCATTATAAATATTAATGTGAAAAAGATTATAATAAGACGTCATAATCACAGATAAATACAAGAGAATATAAAAAAGAGAGAACAATTTAGTAAATAAGAAAAAACACAATAGAACATGGATAATTATATAATAGATGGCAAGAATAATATAAAAAATGGATAAATAGAAAAGGGGATCACAGAGAAGGAAAGAGTGAGGAAAGAGAGAAAAGGGAGAGGAGACAGAGAGAAAAATGAGAGGCATACTAAAGTAGAAAGTCAGGAGAATAAGAGGAGAGAGAGAGAAGAAAGAGAGACGAAAGAGGGGAGAAAGAGAAGAGAGAAAGAAAAGAAGGAGAAGAGGAAGAGAGGGGAAAGAACTAAGAAAATTAGAAGAATGGAGAAAGAGAGGAAAAAGAAAGAAGATAAAGAGGAAAGAGAGGGAAAAAGAAAAGAAAGAAAATTGAAAGAGAAGAGAAAGAAAAATAGAAATAGAAGAGAAAGAGAAAAGAACTAGATGAAAAAGATTAAAAGAGAGAGAGAGAGAGAGAGAGAGAGAGAGAGAGAGAGAGAGAGAGAGAGAAAGAGAGAGAGAGAGAGAGAGAGAGAGAGAGAGAGAGAGAGAGAGAGAGAGAGAGAGAGAGAGAGAGAGAGAGAGAGAGAGAGAGAGAGAGAGAGAGCGAGGGGAAGAGAGAGAGAGAGCGAGGGCAGAGAGAGAGAGAGAGAGAGACAGAGAGAGAGAGAGAGAGAGAGAGAGAGAGAGAGAGAGAGAGAGAGAGATGAGAGAGAGAGAGAGAGAGAGAGAGAGATAGAGAGAGAGAGAGAGAGAGAGAGACGAAAAAGAGAAAAGAAAGAGAGACGAAAAAAGAGAAAAGAAAGAGCTGCGAAAGAGGTGTGGAAGAGAGAATGAAAGAAAGGAACGAACGAGAGAAGAAGCGAGAGAGTAGGAGGAGACACTATTAACCAGAGCTTCGGAACGGGGCAGGGCGACGCGACATAAACAAACCTCGCCTGCTTCGAGCGCGTCTATTGTGCGTGCAAAGAGTATTAAAGTAATTTCATATGATAGGAATATAATGGCATGAGGGACGCGGGATATTGTTAGCTGGAGTGTTTTACAGTGTTCCTTTAGCCCCAAAACCATTAGGCGGAACATTTGCTCAGGCTCCTGTTGTTCTGTATTGAACAGTAGGGGGTCGGTGGCGGGGGAGAGGTGGGGAGGATGGGGAAGGGAGGGAGGGAGGGAGGGGATGAGGGGGAGAGATGATGGTTGCGGGGGTGAGGGGCAGGGTGGAAGGGGGTGAGGGCAGGGTGGGAGGGGGTGGGGGGAAGGATGATGGCAAGGGAAAAGGGGAGGGAGGAGGAGGTGGAGGATGGGACGAGGGGAAGCAGGAGGGGGAAAGGATTATGGTTAGGGGGAGGGTGAGGGCAGGGAGGGAGGGGGTGAGGGGGAAGGATGATGTTTGGGGGAGAGAGGGCAAGGAGGGAGGGGGTGAGGGGGAAGGTGATGGGGGGGTAGGGAGGAGGAGGTGGAGGATGGGACGAGGGGAAGGGGAAGGGTAGAAGAAGGATGGGAAGGGGTAAGGGAGAAGGATAAAGGTAGAGAGGGTAGGGGATGAAGGGGGATACGGTTGGACAGGAGGATAGGAGGTGGAAGATAAAAAGGAAAAAGAAGAGCAGGAGGAGGAGGAGGAGGAGGAGGAGGAGGAGGAGGAGGAGGAGGAGGAGAAGAGGAGGACGAGGAGGAGGAGGAGAAAGAGGAGGAGGAGGAGGAGAGGGGGAGGAGGAGGAGAAAGGGGAGGAGGAGGGTGGACGAGGACAAGGACGAGGACGAGGACGAGGAAGGAGAGCAGAAGGATGGGAGATATACAGATGGAGGAAAAGAGAAGAAGAGAAGGAATAATTCTGGAGAGATGAAGCAAGAAAAGAATGAGGAAAAAGGAAGATGAGGAAAAAAAACGAAGCGGATAAGGAAAGAAGAAAGAGACAGGAAAAGGGGAAAAAGAGGAAACGGAGAAGGATATAGGAGGAGATAGAGGAGAGAAAGAAAAGGAAGAAAGTTGAACGAAGAGAAGGAGAAGAGAAGAATGGGGGAGAACGGGAGAGAAGAAGAAGTATAAAAGTAGAAAGAAAAAAAAAGGAAAAAGGGAAAAGAAAAAAAATAAGAAAGAGGCAGAGAAGGAGAAGACATGAATGAAAGATAAAAATGAGAAAATAAAGAGCAAGAAAATGATTTTGGTATGAGAAAAAGAAAAAAAGAAAAAAATATAAAATGCATTAACATAGAAAAGAAAGACAAGAGAAAAGAAGAGAGAGTGGATGTTTGGTGGGAAATATATGGCAAAAAAAAAAATAATAATAATAATAAAATAACAAAGAGAGGGAAAAGGGTAATCAGGAAAATATATTTCTACCTTCTCCTCCATTGTTCAAAAATAAATAGATTAAGGAATCAAGACGTAAATCACAAAGACAAAAAACGGCGAAAAGAAGCAAAAGATAAACAGGAAGAACAACGGACCTAGAAAAAAGTAGAAACACAAAACAAAGTAAAGAATAATAATAACGATAATAAAAATTATAAAGATGATGATGATAAAGATGATGATGATGATTATGATGAAAACAATAATCACAATAATTGATAATAATAATAATAATAATAATAATAATAATAATAATAATAATAATAATAATAATAATAATAATGATAATAATAATAATAATAATGATAATAATAATAATAATAATAATATTAATAATAATAATAATAATAATAATAATAATAATGATAATGATAACAATAATAACAAATAGATTAATATATAGATTGATAAATAAAAGGGAGATGAATAACAATACAAAACAGCAACAAAAGATAAAAAGGACAACAAACAATTAAAAAAACAAAACAATAACAAATATCAAAAAACGAATAAACAAACAAATAAAAATGATAACAATGAAACAGAAAAACCTACGACCTTCCTTAATTTAGCCTCAAACTCTCCCCCCCCCCCCCCCCCCTCACCTCCTCTATCGGCCCGCGCTGCGTCCCCTCACCCACTTACAGACGAGGCGCTCGGGAAAGGATTTCGTAACATTACCCTAATTATGTAAATTGTTAGGCAAAAATACATTGTTATTCTTTTGTGTTGGGAAACCTTTTTTTTTTTTTTTTTTTTTTTCCCCCATACCCTCTACCCCCCCTACCAACAGGTCGGTCACATGCTCGGTTGAGAGGAGGAGGGGGAGGGGATGGAAGGGGTAGGGAGGGAGAGGGGGAGGAGGAGGGGGAGGATGGTTGGAGGAGGAGGGGGGGGGCGAGGAGGAGGGAGAGGAGGAGGGGGAAGGGGGAGGGGGAGGAGGAGGGGGAGAATGGTTGGAGGAGGAGGGGGGGCGAGGAGGAGGAGGAGGAGGAAGAGGAGGAGGAGGAGGAAGGGGAGGGAAGGGGGAGGGTTGGAGGAGGAGGGATGAGGGGCGAGGAAGAGGAGGAGGAGGGGGAGGAGGAGGAGGAGGTGGGGGAAGGGAGGTGGAGAAGGAGGGGGAAGGGGCGAGGAGGAGGAGGAGGAGGAGAAGGAAGAGGATGAGGAGGAGGAGGAGAAGGAGGGGGAGGGAAGGGGGAGGGGGAGGAGGGGGAGGGGAAGGGGGTATGGGGAGGAGGAGGAGGATGAAGAAGAAGAGGAGGAGGGGGAGGGGGGTGGAGAAGGAGGAGGAAGGGTCGAGGAGGAGGAGGAAGAGGAAGAAGAGGAGGAGGAGGAGGAGGAGGGTGGAGGGGCGAGGAGGAGGAAGAGGAAGAGGAGAAGGAAGAGGAAGAGGAGGAGGAGGGGGAGAGGGAGAAGGAGGAGGAGGAGGAGGAGGAGGAGGAGGAGGAGGAGGAAGAGGAATAGGAGGAGGAGGAGGAGGGGGTGGAGGAGGAGGAGGAGGAGGAGGAGGAGGAGGAGGAGGAGGAGGAGGAGGAGGAGGAGAAGGAAGATGGGGAATAGGAGGAGGAGGAGGAGGGGGAGGAGGGAGAGGAAGTGGAGGAGGAGGAGGAGGAGGAGGGAAAGGGGGTAGGAGGACAAGGAGGAACGGGGAGGGGAGGAGGAGGAGGAGGAAGAGGAGAGGAGGAGGAAGAGGAAGAGGAGGAGGGGAGGGAGAGAAGGAGGAGGAAGAGGAAGAGGAGGAGGATGAGGAGGAGTGGAGGGAGAGAAGAAGGAGGAGGAGGAGGAGGAGTGGAGGGAGAGAAGAAGGAGGAGGAGGAGGAGGAAGAAGAAGAGAGGGGGCAAGGGAAAAACGTTTTGTGATAAGCTATATGTGACTTTGTTTGTGATGTATAAGGTGGTGGAGGGAAAGGAGGGGGGGGGTAGTATAAGTTTGTAAGATGAAGAAAAAGGGAGATTGTGATGATGGCGCAGGTGATGATGAATATGGTGGTCGTGGTAAGGATGATGGTGATGATGATGATGATGATGATGATGATGATGATGATGATGATGATGATGATGATGATGATGATGATGGTGGTGATGGTGATGGTGCTATTAAAATCAATATCATTATTATTATCATTATTATTAATATCCTTATCATTATATTAAGGATAATGATAAAGATAATGAGGATAATATTCATCACCATCATAATCCAAGTGAGGTTCAGTGATAACAGGGATAAAGATAGAAAATAATGATAGTGAATATGATGACCACTAGTATACCAAATCGCATGATAACGACCAATGAAAAATAATATTCTACTTAAATCGAAAAAAAAAAAACCTTCAAGGACTTTGGAAACTGATGGTCCGTGGGTCGTATGTCAATGGCTCTTGTTGCTTCTAGGGAGAATAACATGTCTCTATTGTTAAAGGAAAATAGGTTTATAAGCTCTGTGGTCGAGATCCCTTTGCTGTGACCTCGTTATGTGTTTTTTTTTTGTTTTTTTTTTTTCGCTCGCTCGTTTTCTCTTTCTCTCGCTCTCGCTCTCTCTCTCTCTCTCGTTCTCTCTCGCGCTCGCTCTCTCTCTCTCGCTCGCTCTCGCTCTCGCTCTCTCTATCTCGCTCGCTCTCGCTCTCTCTCTCTATCTCTCTCTCTCTCTCTCTCTCTCTCTCTCTCTCTCTCTCTCCCTCTCTCTCTCTCTCTCTCTCTCTCTCTCGTTCTCTCGCTCGCTCTCTCTCTCTCTCTCTCTCGCTCTCTTGCTCTCTCTCTTTCTCTCTCCCCCTCTCTTTCTCTCTCTCTCTCTCTCTCTCTCTCTCTCTCTCTCTCTCTCTCTCTCTCTCTCTCTCGTTCTCTCGCTCGCTCGCTCTCTTGCTCTCTCTCTCTCTCTCTCTCTCTCTCTCTCTCTCTCTCTCTCGCCCGCTCTCTTGCTCTCTCTCTCTCTCTCTCTCTCTCTCTCTCTCTCTCTCTCTCTCTCTCTCTCTCTCTCGTTCTCTCGCTCGCTCTCTCTCTCTCTCTCTCTCGCTCTCTTGCTCTCTCTCTTTCTCTCTCCCCCTCTCTCTCTCTCTCTCTCTCTCTCTCTCTCTCTCTCTCTCTCTCTCTCTCTCTCTCTCTCTCTCTCTCTCTCGTTCTCTCTCTCTCTCGCTCTCTTGCTCTCTCTCTCTCTCTCTCTCTCTCTCTCTCTCTCTCTCTCGCCCGCTCTCTTGCTCTCTCTCTCTCTCTCTCTCTCTCTCTCTCTCTCTCTCTCTCTCTCTCTCTCTCTCTCTCTCTCTCTCTCTCTCTCTCTCTCTCTTCC
>NC_061833.1:20492829-20500329 GCF_019202785.1 Penaeus chinensis | reverse complement strand
GTCTGTCTGTCTGTCTGTCTGTCTGTCTGTCTGTCTGTCTGTCTGTCTGTCTGTCTGTCTGTCTGTCTGTCTGTCTGTCTGTCTGTCCTTTCTTTCTTTCTTTCTTTCTTTCTTTCTTTCTTTCTTTCTTTCTTTCTTTCTTTCTTTCTTTCTTTCTTTCTTTCTTTCTTTCTTTCTTTCTTTCTCTCTCTCTCTCTCTCTCTCTCTCTCTCTCTCTCTCTCTCTCTCTCTCTCTCTCTCTCTCTCTCTCTCTCTCTCTCTCTCTCTCTCTCTCTCCACATCGATGAATTATAAAGAGTAATTAAGTTAATGGCCATAATACACCAACATAAGACATGAATATAATATGGAGCGTTAAGGCAAGGCCACATTCTTTCGTCAGGGTCAGAAAAAATCATTAAATACAGTGATGATGTGGCCTACGAGATTTGCACGCCGACAAAAACAAGCAAACCTATAGCGTGAATGTGGTGGCTCGAATGGCTGTCAACTTCGACTATGGCAAATGGGAACCAGTCTATAGTCTCATAACCAAATAGATAGAGTATCGAACAACCATATAGTATAGTTCCGGAGAGGAAGGTTTGCGTTGACCCCCTGGACACGTAACCCAACGATGATTATCCGTGTAGTAAAGTGTTTAAGAATTACCGGCGTGGAATGATTGATGGAAGGCAGGTACTTCTCTTTCTCTCTCTCTTCCCCTCGCTCTCTCTTTCTCTCTCTCTTCCCCTCGCTCTCTCATTCTCTCTCTCTTCCCCTCGCTCTCTCATTCTCTTTCTCTCATCTCTCTATTTCTTGCTCTCTGCTCTCTGCTCTCTCCCTCATCTCTCTTCTTCTTGCTCTCTGTTCTCTGCTCTCTGCTCTCTCTCTCATCTCTCTTTTTCTTGCTCTCTGCTCTCTCTCTCATCTCTCTTCTTCTTGCTTTCTGCTCTCTGCTCTCTGCTCTCTCTCTCATCTCTCTTCTTCTTGCTTTCTGCTCTCTGCTCTCTCTCTCATCTCTCTTCTTCTTGCTTTCTGCTCTCTGCTCTCTCTCTCTCATCTCTCTTCTTCTTGCTCTCTGCTCTCTGCTCTCTGCTCTCTCTCTCATCTCTCTTCTTCTTGCTTTCTGCTCTCTGCTCTCTCTCTCATCTCTCTTCTTCTTGCTTTCTGCTCTCTGCTCTCTCTCTCATCTCTCTTCTTCTTGCTCTCTGTTCTCTGCTCTCTGCTCTCTCTCTCATCTCTCTTTTTCTTGCTCTCTGCTCTCTCTCTCATCTCTCTTCTTCTTGCTTCTGCTCTCTGCTCTCTGCTCTCTCTCTCATCTCTCTTCTTCTTGCTTTCTGCTCTCTGCTCTCTCTCTCATCTCTCTTCTTCTTGCTCTCTGCTCTCTGCTCTCTGCTCTCTCTCTCATCTCTCTTCTTCTTGCTCTCTGCTCTCTGCTCTCTCTCTCATCTCTCTTCTTCTTATTTTCTGCTCTCTCTCTCATCTCTCTTCTTGCTTTCTGCTCTCTGCTCTCTGCTCTCTCTCTCATCTCTCTTCTTGCTTTCTGCTCTCTGCTCTCTGCTCTCTCTCTCATCTCTCTTCTTCTTGCTTTCTGCTCTCTGCTCTCTGCTCTCTCTCTCATCTCTCTTCTTCTTGCTTTCTGCTCTCTGCTCTCTGCTCTCTCTCTCATCTCTCTTCTTCTTGCTCTCTGCTCTCTGCTCTCTCTCTCATCTCTCTTCTTCTTATTTTCTGCTCTCTCTCTCATCTCTCTTCTTGCTTTCTGCTCTCTGCTCTCTGCTCTCTCTCTCATCTCTCTTCTTGCTTTCTGCTCTCTGCTCTCTGCTCTCTCTCTCATCTCTCTTCTTCTTGCTTTCTGCTCTCTGCTCTCTGCTCTCTCTCTCATCATCTCTCTTCTTCTTGCTTTCTGCTCTCTGCTCTCTGCTCTCTCTCTCATCTCTCTTCTTCTTGCTCTCTGCTCTCTGCTCTCTCTCTCATCTCTCTTCTTCTTATTTTCTGCTCTCTCTCTCATCTCTCTTCTTGCTTTCTGCTCTCTGCTCTCTGCTCTCTCTCTCATCTCTCTTCTTGCTTTCTGCTCTCTGCTCTCTGCTCTCTCTCTCATCTCTCTTCTTCTTGCTTTCTGCTCTCTGCTCTCTGCTCTCTCTCTCATCTCTCTTCTTCTTGCTTTCTGCTCTCTGCTCTCTGCTCTCTCTCTCATCTCTCTTCTTCTTGCTCTCTGCTCTCTGCTCTCTCTCTCATCTCTCTTCTTCTTGCTCTCTGCTCTCTGCTCTCTCTCTCATCTCTCTTCTTGCTCTCTGCTCTCTCTCTCATCTCTCTTCTTGCTTTCTGCTCTCTGCTCTCTGCTCTCTCTCTCATCTCTCTTCTTCTTGCTTTCTGCTCTCTGCTCTCTGCTCTCTCTCTCATCTCTCTTCTTCTTGCTTTCTGCTCTCTGCTCTCTGCTCTCTCTCTCATCTCTCTTCTTCTTGCTTTCTGCTCTCTGCTCTCTGCTCTCTCTCTCATCTCTCTTCTTCTTGCTTTCTGCTCTCTGCTCTCTCTCTCATCTCTCTTCTTCTTGCTTTCTGCTCTCTGCTCTCTCTCTCATCTCTCTTCTTCTTGCTTTCTGCTCTCTGCTCTCTCTCTCATCTCTCTTCTTCTTGCTCTCTGCTCTCTGCTCTCTCTCTCATCTCTCTTCTTCTTGCTTTCTGCTCTCTGCTCTCTCTCTCATCTCTCTTCTTCTTGCTCTCTGCTCTCTCTCTCATCTCTCTTCTTCTTGCTTTCTGCTCTCATCTCTCTCTCATCTCTCTTCTTCTTGCTTTCTGCTCTCTGCTCTCTCTCTCATCTCTCTTCTTCTTGCTCTCTGCTCTCTGCTCTCTCTCTCATCTCTCTTCTTCTTGCTTTCTGCTCTCTGCTCTCTCTCTCTTCTTCTTGCTTTCTGCTCTCTGCTCTCTCTCTCATCTCTCTTCTTCTTGCTCTCTGCTCTCTCTCTCATCTCTCTTCTTCTTGCTCTCTGCTCTCTCTCTCATCTCTCTTCTTCTTGCTCTCTGCTCTCTGCTCTCTCTCTCATCTCTCTTCTTCTTGCTCTCTGCTCTCTCTCTTATCTCTCTTCTTCTTGCTCTCTGCTCTCTCTCTCATCTCTCTTCTTCTTGCTTTCTGCTCTCTCTCTCATCTCTCTTCTTCTTGCTCTCTGCTCTCTCTCTCATCTCTCTTCTTCTTGCTCTCTGCTCTCTGCTCTCTGCTCTCTCTCTCATCTCTCTTCTTCTTGCTTTCTGCTCTCTGCTCTCTCTCTCATCTCTCTTCTTCTTGCTCTCTGCTCTCTCTCTCATCTCTCTTCTTGCTCTCTGCTCTCTGTTCTCTCTCTCATCTCTCTTCTTCTTGCTTTCTGCTCTCTGCTCTCTCTCTCATCTCTCTTCTTCTTGCTCTCTGCTCTCTGCTCTCTGCTCTCTCTCTCATCTTTGAGTCAAATGACTCAAAAGAATTGTAGAAGTGGGATTAGTAAATTATGTGTGTATATATATAAAATGATAGATAAATAGATATTTTATTTATATATATATATTTATATATATATTATATATCATATATATAAATATATATACATATACATGCATGTTTATATGTGTATATGTATATATGTATTTGTATATATATTTGTATATATGTATTTGTATGTATATTTGTATATATGTATTTGTATGTATATTTGTATATATGTATTTGTATATATATTTGTATATATGTATATGTATTTGTATATATGTATATATATTTTTATATATGTATATGTATTTGTATATATGTATATGTATTTGTATATATGTATATGTATTTGTATATATGTATATGTATTTGTATATATGTATATGTATTTGTATATATGTATATGTATTTGTATATATGTATATGTATTTGTATATATGTATTTGTATATATGTATATGTATATGTATTTGTATATATGTATATATGTATATGTATATGTATTTGTATATATGTATATGTATATGTATTTGTATATATGTATATGTATATGTATTTGTATATATGTATATGTATATGTATTTGTATATATGTATATGTATATGTATTTGTATATATGTATAGGTATATGTATTTGTATATATGTATAGGTATATGTATTTGTATATATGTATAGGTATATGTATTTGTATATATGTATATGTATATGTATTTGTTATATATGTATATGTATATGTATTTGTATATATGTAAATGTATATGTATTTGTATATATGTAAATGTAT
Source organism: Penaeus chinensis (assembly GCF_019202785.1). Taxonomy (NCBI): domain Eukaryota; kingdom Metazoa; phylum Arthropoda; class Malacostraca; order Decapoda; family Penaeidae; genus Penaeus; species Penaeus chinensis. Next base: position 20,496,110 of record NC_061833.1, on the reverse strand, counting down.
ATGTATTTGTATATATGTAAATGTATATGTATTTGTATATATGTAAATGTATATGTATTTGTATATATGTAAATGTATATGTATTTGTATATATGTAAATGTATATGTATTTGTATATATGTAAATGTATATGTATTTGTATATATGTAAATGTATATGTATTTGTATATATGTAAATGTATATGTATTTGTATATATGTAATGTATGTATATGTATTTGTATATATGTATATGTATATGTATATGTATATGTATTTGTATATATGTATATGTATATGTATTTGTATATATGTATATGTATATGTATTTGTATATATGTATATGTATATGTATTTGTATATATGTATATGTATATGTATTTGTATATATGTATATGTATATGTATTTGTATATATGTATATGTATATGTATTTGTATATATGTATATGTATATGTATTTGTATATATGTATATGTATATGTATTTGTATATATGTATATGTATATGTATTTGTATATATGTATATGTATATGTATTTGTATATATGTATATGTATATGTATTTGTATATATGTATATGTATATGTATTTGTATATATGTATATGTATATGTATTTGTATATATGTATATGTATATGTATTTGTATATATGTATATGTATATGTATTTGTATATATGTATATGTATATGTATTTGTATATATGTATATGTATATGTATTTGTATATATGTATATGTATATGTATTTGTATATATGTATATGTATATGTATTTGTATATATGTATATGTATATGTATTTGTATATATGTATATGTATATGTATTTGTATATATGTATATGTATATGTATTTGTATATATGTATATGTATATGTATTTGTATATATGTATATGTATATGTATTTGTATATATGTATATGTATATGTATTTGTATATATGTATATGTATATGTATTTGTATATATGTATATGTATATGTATTTGTATATATGTATATGTATATGTATTTGTATATATGTATATGTATATGTATTTGTATATATGTATATGTATATGTATTTGTATATATGTATATGTATATGTATTTGTATATATGTATATGTATATGTATTTGTATATATGTATATGTATATGTATTTGTATATATGTATATGTATATGTATTTGTATATATGTATATGTATATGTATTTGTATATATGTATATGTATATGTATTTGTATATATGTATATGTATATGTATTTGTAATATGTATATGTATATGTATTTGTATATTGTATATGTATATTATGATTTATGTATTTGTTATAATATGTATATGTATATGTATATTATGTATTTGTATATATATGTATTATGTATATTATATGTATTTTGTAATATGTATATGTTTTTATTATATTAGTATTTTGTATATGTATATTATATGTATATTATTTGTATATATGTTATATGTATATGTATATGTATTTGTATATATGTATTATTGTATATAGTTTATGTATTGATATTATTTATGTATATATTATTTGTTATATGTAAATGTATATGTATTGTATATATGTAATGTATATGTATTTGTATATATGTAAATGATATGTATTTATTATTAATGTATTGTATTTGTATATATGTAAAGTATTTATTTTATATAGAAATGTATAGATTTATATATGTAAATTTAGTTTTATTATTTATTATATATTATGTATTTTTATTATATGTATATATATATGTTATGTTATATTATGTATATATATTGTATTTGTATATATATGTAATATATGTATATTATATATATGTTATTATGTATATATATATATATTGTATATATATATTTTATGATTTATATTATGTATATTATTGTATTATATTTATGTATATATTTTATATATTATAGTATATATATATATATATATGTATATTTATATGTATATATATTATATATGTATATGTATATATACTTGTATATATGTATATATATATGTATATATATATGTTATATATATATTATTATATATATATATATTATATATATATAGTAATACTATATGTAAATATTATATAGAATATATATTATATATATTGTATATATATATGAAATATTTGATATATATATGTATAATATATATGATATATATATTAAATAATATTATGTATTTATATATATAATATATTAGAACTATATAATATATATATAATTATATATAAATATATATATTATTTTATATATATATTATATTATATATATGTATTTATATATATATGATATATATATGTATTTTATTATATATATTATATATATATATTATTATTTATATATATTTATATATTTTATATATATTTATTATTATATATTTATATATAATTATAATTTATATATATATTATTTTTCTATATATATAATTTTATTTATATATATATTTTTATTATATATTATATTTTATTTATATATAATATATATATATAAAAATAATTAATTATATATAATTTATAATTTATATAAAATAATATTATTATATTTATGAAAATATATATATATATATATTATTTATATATATATATATTTATATATTTTATATATATGATATATTATATATATATATATATATATTATATTATATATATTTTTGTATTATTATATATATATGTTTTATATATATTATTATTATATATGTATATATATAGTATATATATATATATATATATGTATATATATTTTATTATATATATTATATATATGTATTTATATATATATATATATATTATATATATATGTATTTTATTATATTATATATATAGTATATATTTGTATATATTATATATATATATTATATATATATTATATATATATATATTATATGTATATTATAGTATATATATATTTATATATTATATGTTATATATTTATATTATATATTATTAGTATATATATATATGATTAATATATTATATTATTTTTATATATATATATATGTATTATATATATGTATTATTTATATATTATATATATGTATATTTATGTATATTATAATATGATATTATGTATTTTATATTTATATATGTATATATTATGTATTATATATTATGTATATGTTATTATATTATGTATATTTATATGTATATTTATATTATATTATATATATTTTATATATAATGTATTTATTATATTATATATGTATATATATTATGTATTTTATATATTATATGTATATATATATATTGTATATATATGTTGTATATATATGTTTTGTATATATTATGTATATATATTTATTGATATTATATGTATATTATATTATTATG
>NC_061833.1:20467829-20487829 GCF_019202785.1 Penaeus chinensis | reverse complement strand
CTACAGCCAATCAGCCCTCTTGTCCGCAAAATTTAGGACCAACCATTTCATTTATACATACAATGCAACACGAAACTGTCATTGGTATCTTCGGCATTGAACATGCAGATACACTAGCACACTCCGCCACGTTGTCCCAGATTTTCACATAAACCTGCCTCTGACTACTACCCTCGTTTTAAAAATTTCCTCTTCACCCACTGGCATGTCTTTTTGGTCTAGCCTTACCACCATTAAATTACTGCTCTTGCCCGCTTACGCATTGAGCACACTCGCCTCGTACATTCCTATCCCATGTCACAATCTGATCCTCTGTGCTCCTTATGTAATGTTCCTCTTTCAGTCCCATAAATCCTACTATACAGTCACCACCGCTTTACTGCAGCCCATAACTCTGCCTTTCCTCACTTATTCTCACTTCTCCGACCCCCCCCCCCCCCCCCCACCATCCTGTTGGACATCCTACCTTTTCCTTAGACAACTTATTCTCTTTTCTCATATGCATAAATATCCTCTATTTTGATCTATTGTCCCCTTCCCCTTTTAAAAACCTTTACCTTATATACCCCATCAGCTCACCAGGTCTACCGTCTAGTACTGTTTAAACCTTTAACTCTGTCCTAATCTATAACTAGTTCTATCCCTATTGCTACTATACTTTACCATAGTGTTATATGACCTTGATGTCTACCACATTTATTTGTTTTAACTTTTATTAACCATTAGCCATTATACACACGCACATAATCTTACACTTAATTATCCTTACTCTCGTTCCTCCCCATCTCACCTCCTTCCTTTCTTCCTCTCTCCCGTCATTCCCTTTGTAGCAAGAACCCGTAAAAACTGGCGCGTGTGAGAAGACAACATCGCTCGTGACGGCCACGCAGACGTCCGTGATGACCAACACAAACGTTGCTTACCACACCGAAATAAACGTTTCCTTCATTACGTCATCGTTAACGTCGACGTTCTTCCTTACGTCGGAGGTATTCATTGCCGGTAAGCTAATTAGCAATGTTACTCTTGGGAATGTTTAAGTGTGTTTTTTGAGGAATGGATTGGGCATTACTAATATTAATGTGTATATATTTAAATATATCGAAGGCCACCAGCAGTCGATGTCGACTATGGCATTATTGTCTCTACCCATTTCTGTATAGGTAAAGTCAATGCCTGGGCAAAAGAATGTGAGGAGCAAGCTATTGCCCATGCTCCCTCTCTCCACACAGCACATGGATCCAAAGGGACGGCATAGACAGATATGGTTTGGCACCAGCGGTGTTGCAGGAGTTGCCAGAACGAGGTCACAAGCGACAACGAACTGCCTTCAGGACTCCAGCTCCCGATTTTTCCTCAGGGTTGACTCCCAAAGCCTTTTCATCTTATAGATGCAACAAGGCAGTGGATTGTTTTGTATAGGGTGAACTCCCATAGCCTTTGACCATAGACGGACTGAACTACAAGGCAGTTGTTTTTTATAGGGTGAACTCCCATAGCCTTTCACCATACACAGACTGAACTACAAGGCAGTAGTCGGGCACCACTATAGTATCTAGGTAAGACTAGTTAAACTTTATCGAATCCGTGCAAGTGCTCACGTGCTCATTCTGGCAGCTCCTGCGACGCCGTTGGTGCCAAACCGTATGGTGTATGCTGTTCGTTTGGATCCATCACCTGCGTGGAGAAAGGGAGCAGGCTGCATGGGCAACGGCTTGCTCTATATATTCTTTCGCCGAGGCACTGACTTTACCTATGCGGGAGTGACAATATTGCTATAGTTGACATCGAATGACGGTGGCCTTCGATATTCGATATATATATATAATATAATATGATATAATATAATATAATATAATATAATATGATATAATATAATATAATATGATATAATATAATATAATATGATATGATATAATATGATATGATATAATATGATATAATATAATATGATATAATATAATATGATATAATATAATATGATATAATATAATATGATATAATATAATATGATATAATATAATATGATATAATATAATATGATATAATATAATATAATATAATATGATATGATATGATATAATATGATATAATATATAATATAATATAAATATACAAATATTAAAATAAATCCACACAGAATATAATGTAAAAAAATATATATAGTTTCTTGTCCCCAGTATTATTGGAACCTGCAGGCAGAACATCCACTGTAAAAATATTCATAAGTGTAATTATCAGTTGTTAAATTTTCACTGAAGGATTACGTTAAGTGAAAGTATAGTGACATGGGAATTTTGTACTGGACTTTGCGTTTGGATCTAGATCTAACAAACGTCTGAAGATAGATACTTTTGTAACTATAATGATAATAAAGGCCAAAATCAAACCCATTTAAAAGGAAGCCTAAGCCTCCCCTTCTCAGTTTTAGTGACATTAAAAGCCTGGTGATCTTAAGATATAAATTTAGACCTATTTAGAATAATAATCAGAACGTGAAGACATTAGCAAATCGCAAATGCTTTACATTCGTATCCAGGCATTGTCGGTCTATCACTCTGACATTGCTGACGTATGCCGATATGCTGCGGAAACTTATTTTTGTAATGATGCATGAATCCTGTATGTAAATCATACAGGATTAATGCATCAAAAAATAAAGATTAACACAGTATATATGTGTGAGAGAGAGAACGGAAAGCGTTATAATTGTATATTTATATATATATATAATATACAATTATAACGGTTTCCGTTCTCTCCCTCTCACACACACACACACACACGCTGCATATGTATGTATATATTTGTAAACGTGTATGTCTGTATTTGATTTCGATGCGCAGATTGCACTCTGTTCCTGATTTTTTTAGTGCCACCTAGACGAAGTAGTGACTGTTCTGTTATTTTTTGATTGATAGATTCGACAGAATAACTTTACGTAAACAGAAGTTGATATTCTACATTATTTCTATATACAAAATACAAAATTATATTTCTTTAAAATTAGCTGGTTTGCATATAATTATGCTCGTGTAATTCCTGGGACCTCACTCGGATGATGCCATGTTTGTTTACATAGACTTTGTTTGCTTCCTTGGTAGTGTGATGGGGTCAGTTCATTTGCATACGGAAAGTTCATACGGAAACGCAAAAATTAACGGGAAAAGTGCCAGCGTGATAGGGCTTTCATGAAGTAGTTTGCATAGTTTTTGTCCTTCCTACAGAAATCCTTGTATTTTCGCAGAAAATTTTTAAATAAAAAGACGATGAACTTTAAGAAGAAACCTGCAGTAACATGCAGACATTATTAAGTTCTTATGGCTTTCAGGAAATTATTACTTGGGGTTTCTCACCGCCTATAGTATTTCTAAATAATATCTGTTATCGGACACCCCTGAGCTGTTCAGACGTAGCTGAAATGTTACACAACACACGTCAGTGCACCAATCGCTCACTTATGTTTAAATCGATAAGGATTGGTTTTAAGATGCATGCACTCCCTCTCTAACCTTTTTTTTTTTTTTTTTTTTTTTCTTTTTGTTTTAACTGACAGAAGAAGTAACGGTGACTGGTACCCCCTCGATGGAAATGACAACGGTCTACCTCACGGATACCAGTGTGAGGACGAAAGAAGAACATATAACAGAAACTTTGCCTGTCACGGTCGCCGCACCGAAGACTGTCACAGAGGTCTGTCTTCACATTTAACCTAATGAATCTGTAATGCCTTTGTCATATTGCATTTTACTTATTTCTTTACTTTTGGTTCAGGTAGCTGCCACGACGGAGGTTGTGACTGTGGCGTCAACACGACCAGAGTTCGAGACTTCGATATCAACTGTAGTTTCTTTGACGACCAGTACCACTACCGAGGTCGTCCCTTACGTGTCTACAATGACGGTGATAAGCACATACCATGACATCGTCCAGGTTGTGGAGACGGACACAACGGTGAGTCAGAAGTTATCGTTCGTTTTTTCGTACGAATAGAACATTTGCTTTGTATTTAACTTGCGAACACCTGATAAAAAAAACATATATTTGTATTATGAATACACATCAAGAATATAAACACTTGTCCAATAAAAGAACACCTGTATCCTCCCGCGTATGCAACACCAGGATGTATTGTCATTTATCCTTTGACGATATATTTTCCTCTACCAGGTGGTTGATGTGTGGCATACCGTGTGGCAGACTGCAAAGAAAACCATGCTCCTGCAGGAGACACTGACGAGACAAGAAACCGTTACAGTAACCGACTGTAACAGGGACTTACTGCATAAAATGATGGCTGTATTTGGTTGATTTTGCACCAAAATATACATATTTTCTTATTTTTTACTAATGGATGTAATAATTTTTACATGTAGTTTTATTATCCATAGTTTTTTTTCGGAATGACAAAAATTCAAATGCGAATAGATGAAGCTGCTAATATATACCGGACCGAATTTAAGAATGGGTGGGTTAAACACGGGAAAACTTTCAGAAATTTACAATAGCTTGCACTTAAAAAATCAAAAGGTGCGAGTTCCTTCATCCATAATTCCCCCCCAATCCTTTGCCCGTTGTTGTCGTGGGAGGGCTTAGGAGACGGAGACTGAGACCCAATGATGGGGAACTCCTCAACCTTGGGACTCAGCCATCGACTCAACTAATTTTGCATGGTCGTTTTTCCCACTCATACTTTTCGTTTCAGTTTCTTCACCAAGCCCTTCTACTATCCACCTCCTAAGGTGTGAGAGCCGTGCTGAAAGGATGAAAGGCTGACTTTGTGTCAGTCCTGTACGGCCTGAGGGAACCATGGGCACGGTATTCCCCTGCCATACCTGGCCCTTACCCCTCAAGGGGACCCTGAGGGGTGGACTGTTTTTTTCCCCAACATACTCCAGGCTTATCATGGCCAATAATGCCCCCCAATCCCTTGCCCGTTGTTGTCGTGGGGGGGCTTAGGAGGCGGAGACTGGGACCCAATGCTGGGGAACTCCCCAACCTTGGGACTCAGCCCTCGACTCAACAAATTTTGCATGGTCTTTTTTTCCCCCGCCTACTTTTTCCTTTCTGTCCCTTCACCAACCCCTTCTACTATCCACTTCCTAAGGTGTGGGAGCCGTGCTGAAAGGATGAAAGGCTGACTTTGTGCCAGTCCTGAACGGCCTGAGGGAGCCATGGGCACGGTATTCCCTTGCTGTAGTTGTCTAGCCCTTACCCCTCAAGGGACCCTGAGGGGTGGACCGTTTCTCTCCCCAACATACTCCAGGCTTATTATGGCCAACAATAAATAACCATTAACCATTAACCATTAACCATACCATTATTAGAGGCAATGAGGCTTGCCTCTTCATCAAATAGCTCCACCAATTCAAACTCGCCCGATTCCCTGACCCCAGGCTCTCCTTTGACCACGGCTCTGAACACTACAACTAATACCCCCTCCTCAATGCCGACTAGTACAGTATCCACCCTAATCAACACCCCATGAGACATTTCTACTTAAGATGCTCAACTTCAACAACTATACCCCCACAACCATCTTCATCAACTACCCCATCCTCCCTTATTACTACCTTACAACCTTATTGTCCACCTCCCCATAACACTACCTCCCTCAACACAACTCCCTCTTCCACATGCCCCCGTCCTTCTACTACCCCCATCTCTACAAAATTCTTAAATAATCTATTTAGCCCAGCCAAATGGGACCGATTTTTCGTGATTCCTCCCACAACTTCTCACACTTTCTGCTTTGACAACCTGTTTTCATTCCTCAAATACATATACATCCTTCACTTGATCTAACCCCCCATTCATTACCTTACCCAACCATAACCCATTTACTCGTCAATTCCTTTGCCCAGCTTTGACAACTAATCACTAACTCAACCACCCTTCACTACCATTTACTATAGTGCTACATGACCTTAGATGTCTAGCACATTTATTTTGCTTTTAACCAATAACCATTAACCATTAACCATGGCCAATAATGAAGATGTAACCCCACTTTTAGGGGCCTCCCAACATTGGCCCGTTGTTGTCGTGGGGGGGCTTAGGACACGAAGACCGAGACCCAATGATGGGGAACTCCTCAACCTTGGGACTCAGCCATCGACTCAACTAATTTTGCATGGTATTTTTTCCCACTCATACTATTCGTTTCAGGCTGACTTTAAGTCAGTCCTGAACGGCCTGAGGGAATCATGAGCACGGTATTCCCCTGCCAACCTGGCCCTTGCCCCTCAAGGGGACCCTGAGGGGTGGACTATTTTTTTTTTTCCCCCAACATACTCCAGGCTTATCATGGCCAATAATGACCACGTAACCCCACTCTTAGGGGCAATGGGGCTTGCCCCTTTATCAAATAGCCCCAATCCCAGCTCTCCTTTGACCACGGCTCCGAACACTGCAACAACTACCCCCTTATCAATGCATACTAGTACAGTATCAACCCTAATCAACAACCAACCCCCAGGAGACATTTCTACTCTCCCAACATGCTCAACTTCAACACCTTTACTCCCACAACCTTCTTCATCAACCACCCCATCTCCCCTTATTACTACCTTACAACCTTATTGCCCACCTCCCCATAACACTACCCCCCTCAACACTACTCCCTCCTCCACACGTCCCCGCACTTCTACTACCCCCACCTCTACAAGAATCCTAAATACTCTATTTAGCCCAGCCAAATGGGACCGATTTTTCGTGATCCCTCCCACAGCTCCCTACTCTAAAAACACCCTCCTCTTCCAGCAATGCCTCCAAAAACAAAAAGGCAAAGTCTCTTTCCGTAGCCGACCCGACTACTCCCGTCTCGTCACAGTAACAACTGAAAACCAAGCTATAGCAATAACAAAACTAACTGATCTATGTGGTAATCCCATCCCTACAGAACCTCATCCAACCCTCAATACTTGCACCGGAACTGTCTCTATCTCCCCAACAGATTGCCCAATCTATGACAAAGAATGGTCAGATTGTGGAGAGGACTTACTCGCCTGTCTCACAGACTATGATGCAACATATGTACAATGCTACTCCATTCCTCCCAGAGGAAATCGTAAGAAATCCATTAACATTGCCAACATTACTTTTCGTAGACATGACCTTCCCTTTAATGTTTACATAGGTGGGGAATCCCTACCTGTCCAACCATATCAACCTCCTCCTCGTCAGTGCCAAAATTGTTGGCGTTTAGGACACCCAGCCAAACACTGTCATTCGTGCCTTTATATTCAAATAAAATCGGATATTTATCAAACACGATTTTGTTACTAAAAAACAGAAAACGGATAATACGGGAGGAATGGAAATGACTTAACTATAGGTTAAGGAGAAAACGTGAATCAGAACATACACACCACATTGCACATATGTATCTGGTAAAATGTAAATATGAATGATTACTTGGAGCATATTTTCCTCGTTATTCTAGATACTAGTAATTTTATTTGAATTATTAAAGTCAATTATACATTCGATGGTAACGTAGCATACATCAAAGCCGGAAAATAATGTTACATAGATTCATCAATATAGAGTAGTATTTACTATTGGATATGAAAAAATTACTGTAGAACGACGAACACCGAAGATTCATCATATTACATTGTTTCCAGTATCGCGTTAAGCCCAAAAGTAATGTAAATCTCACATATGATATCCATAATAAGTCAAAATAACTACACACTAATCCTATAGTGTATACGTACTCCATGTTTGTTTATCTCCATGATTGTTTTCGTGTCTATTTCGTGTTCCTCATTGCACAATGTTGATAAGCCTGACGATTTTCAGAATTGGCAGGCCTGAACTAACAAATTGCTTCCTATATTGCTGAAAATGCAAATGTTTTGTTTTGCAATACAGCTATTTCTACCCCAACAATTTATTTAAGTTGTCTCTAAACATGTCATAATTGCCAGAGGTACAGAAACTCCAATTAACTTGCCATGTGCCTCAATTATTTATATATACCATAAAATTGCATTTACATTGTCATTAATGTATTTGACAGCTTTATTCTCAAAATTGGTCGTAATTTATGAAGCTATGTCATATTACACCCGAATCTAAAAAAAAAAAAAAAATGTTTATCCTATCAATATTCCTTCCCAAACTAAAATTAAATACACATCTTGGTCCCCTCAATCCCTTGCCCGTTATTGTCGTGGGGATGGCTTAGGAGGCGGACACCCAATGCTGGGGAACTCCCCTGCCTTGGGACTCCGCTCTCGACTCAACTGATTTTGCATGGTCTTTTTTTCCACTCCTGATTTTTCTTTTCCGTCCCTTCCCCAACTCCTTTTACTATCCACTTCCTAAGGTGTGAGAGCCTTTCATCCTTTCAGCACGAAAGGATGAAAGGCTGACTTTGTGCTAGCCCTGAACGGCCTGAGGGAGCCATGGGCACGGTATTCCCTGTTTTAGTTGCCTATCCCTTACTTGAGGGGTAAAGGCTAGGCAACTAGCTGTGAACTGTGGACTGTTTCTCTCCCCAACATACTTTAGGCTTACCATGGCCAATAATGAAGATGTTATACCATTATTAGGGACAATGAGGCTTGCCCCTTCATCAAATAGCCCCACCAATTCAAACTCTCCCGATTCCCTGACCCCAGGCTCTCATTTAACCACGGTTCCGAACACTACAACTACTACCCCTTCCTTAATACCTACTTGTACATTATTCACCCAAATCAACACTCAACCCCCAAGAGACATTTCTACTTTCTCAACATGCTCAACTTCATCCCCTCTACCCCATCAACCTTTATCAACTACCCCATCCTCCCTTATTACTATTTTACAGCATTATTGTCCACCTCTCCATAACACTACCTCCCTCAACACTACTCCCTCTTCCCCACGCCCCCGTGCTTCTACTACCCCCATCTCTACAAAAATCTTGAACATTCTATTTACCCTATCCAAATGGGACCGATTTTTCGTGATCCCTTACACAGCTCCCTACTCTGACAACACTCTTCTTTTCCAGCAATGTCTCCAAAAACAAGTAGGCAAAGTCTCTTTCCGTAGCCGACCCGATCGTTCCTGTCTCATCACAGTAACATCTGAAAACCAAGCTATAGCATTATCAAATCTAACTGATCTCTCTGGTAACCCCATTCCTGCAGAACCTCCTCATCCAACCCTCAATACTTGCACAAGAACTGTTTCTATCTCCCCAGCAAATTGCCCTATCTATAACAAAAATGGCCAGATTGTGGAGAAGACTTACTTGCCTGTCTCATGGACTATGATGCGATATCAGTACAGTGCTACTCCATTCCTCTCAGAGGTCATCGTAAGAATCCCACTAACATTGCCAAAATTACTTTCATTAGACATGACCTTCCCTTTAATGTTTACATTAGTGGAGAATCCCTACCTGTCCGACCATATCAACCTCCTCCACGTCAGTGCCAAAATTGTTGGCATTTAGAACATTCTGCCAAACACTGCCATTCCACAGCCAGATGCCCTAACTATCCACTCCCCCAGATCCTCCACCTCCTGATACAACACCACCTCCCCCCTCTCATTCCTTATCCTTCATTGGAATATGACCTTCGTCATATCCTTTCCTCTTATAATCCATCCATTATATGCTTTCAAGAGACTTTTTTTTACACATCCTCCTACCAAATTACCATTTTGTCTCGTCCTCACACTCCCTTTATGTCGCGTCTTTACTTATCCATCAGAATACACCTCCTGACCTTAACCCATTCACTCGTCAACTCCTTTGTCCAACTTTAGTAACTAATCACTAACTCAACCCCCCTCCACTAACATTTATTATAGCGCTACATGACCTTAGATGTCTAGCACATTTATTTTGCTTTTAACCATTAACCATTACACATCTTGGTGCAGAGACTGTTGTCCTTAAAATCCTTGGGAGAACGAACAAACACACTTTATGTAACAGCACCTCTATGAGAATATTTTCTTAAAATTGTATTATGACTTCTTATTGGTGTACTTTGTATAAAGCGCCATTAATTATACATTCTCCACTTTCTTTGCATGAAACTAATATGGCGCACCGTTTAGGATGTCACATTTGGTTCTAGTTATGTGGAATATTTAGCGATCGCAGAAATCGTCAGTCACTCCTAGTTGATTTATTGCATACATGAGGAATCGTTACTTTGAGGGTACATATGTAGTATAGTTATTTTGTGTAAGCATTAGTTTAATAGCTCAAAACAGTACCAGTATATGTCCTACACCTTTTTATTTTGCCGAAGTCTATGTTTTAGTATCATTTACCAATTTTCATTAACAAATGAATTTAAACTAACAGTGGTTTGACGGAAATCCGAACTATATGCAAATGCCGAAAACACGTGGGAACCCTTGATGACGATACAGGAGGCGACTGACCAATGTTTTCAACTGACGTATTTTTTCAGATTTGCTTAATATTTAAGACAACAGATGAGAGATAGACCGATATAGAAAGTTAGGGGAATTAGAGATAGGCATAAGAAAACATAATCATAGCTTCCTTTACTTTTTTTAATTCTGATTTTATAGCAAGACAGCAAAACTTCAGACACGTCTTAAATTCAGCAATACGTTTTAACAAAAGGAAATTATATTGGCTCCGGCTACTACCTCTAAACGAATTGGCGTCCAAGAAACGGTAGAACACCGAAATTAATAAAATAATAATAATAATAATAATAATAATATATAATAATAATATATAATAATAATAATAATAATAATAATAATAATAATAATAATAATAATAATAATGATAATAAATAAATAAAATAAATATGAAGTGACAAACTCAGCCTGTTAAATGGATTTTCACTTCAGACCATTCAGGTATCATTGAAGAAATTTAGGGAAGATATCCACTATCGATTAATGCATTGGGGATGTTAATTCGAATTTTTGGCCAAACACGTTTTGTGTGGCTTTGTTGTGGACCCCCCCCCCCCCCCACACACACACACACAAACACACAACAAATAGTCAAATTCTTGTAATATGAGTGTAAATAAGAAACAATACAACTAGGTTTTGAATCCTGTAATGCACTGTTTTGTATGTTTTGTTGCACGCAATATGTGTGGCATATATCCAGGCATCAACTGCCATTGGAATGTTCTTTAGTTTTTAGTCGGTATTAGACTGAAACAGTTAACCCATAATGGATATTTCTTTCTTTTTTCCTATATATATTTTTACGCACTGTACCTTTCAACTCGATATGCTTTTCTTAGTAACAGTAAAATTATATTAGATACATTTTAATTCTCACAAATATCTATATGTATCATTTTTAAGGAAATTAAAGATAATATACACACAAAATCTCCAGCTTAATGTATTTTACTGTATCTGAACATTACGAAAGGATAGTATGTACACTCGCTATAAAAAAAAATAAAAAAAATAAAAAAAATAAAAGGCTTTACTCGGTAGACGATAAAACCGTAATATTACCAAGAATTGATTCGGATCAGATGAAGTTTCATAGGTTCAAATAGTGTTTCGGGGATATTGTAGTGATCTAAAAGATTAACCTTCGATCCTTAGTACGAAATCTAGCTGCCACCACCTGGTTAATTCGTCCAGGAATGTAAGTTGGTGTGTGTGAAGTGAGAGGCATGTAGAAGAGTGTAAGAAAGTTAAAAGAAAGCAAGTCTAAGTGCAGAAAATACCAAGGTTCGAGGGTCAACACTGCGGTTAGCGTGGTTATGCCGAGAAAGAGTGCGTATTGACCTAAAGCCGATAATGAATACAGACTTGTAGTATTTGAATTTGATCACATTACTTTAAGAATTAAAGTTCTTGGAACGCGATGGGAGACCTAATGGAATCTTAAAAAAACAGAATATCAAGTTACAAAAGTTTATTCATATTCTAAAAACACTTGAAAATCACAATCACAAAAGTTAAAATGGAGAATCATCCTCCAGTATCCCCCCCCCCCCCCAAAAAAAAAAAAAAACAATACAAAAAGCAAAAACAAGTTGCTCTGGATATTAAAAAGTTAAACACTGACCCTAGAACACTAAAATGTAACACTAAAATGAAATGCAAGTAAAGAGAATGAAATCCTAAAAAAATATACCAAATGACAAACCTCGGCAACAAAGCACATCACCTCATTAAAAAAAGGAGTGGAAAAAGTTACAAAAATGCCATCTTACCGCCTCTCAGTTTTAATACCCTTGCGACCAACAGACCAGCGTCCCACGGCTAAAAGATGCTCTCTCTCCCCTTGACTTGGCCATTCGGGATATATATAACGCTCCCCAGCAAGCATGAATACAAAAAGAGGGGAATCTTGGGTCAAACAAGGTGAAGATCACATTGCTGTCAAGAGAGGGCGAGGTCTTCCCCTCTTAATAAAATGCCCATTTCCTTTAAAAGGTGGCTTAGTTTTAAAATAAATCTTAAAACACAGAATGAGAAATATTAAAACTATACTAGAAAAAGGAAAAAAAGAATGTGCTCTCCTTTGCACTAAGGTAAAAAGAAAACGATAATAAAAAGCAATACAACCATTATAATTAACACAATAAAAAAAAAATCAACACCATGGAAAAAATAAAATCTTTCCCCTTCCCAGCTTCCCGAAAACTGGTCATCCACTGGCATGGGCGGCCTCATTTGTTCTTACAGGGGAAACTCGGGAATTCCCAGGTTACTCCATCCCTTGGCTGGAGATTCACTACAATATGACTATGGCCTTGTGTCATGGCAATATTAGCAATGGAGACCTTATTGACCATTTGTACCATCATAATTACGCTTTGCTCTGAGACTACCAAGAGCCGAAATATCAAGATTAGGTATTTCGAACACCAAGCAACTGAATCCACCAGAGACAAGGCCAAAAGTGGACCCCCTTACATACGCGACGTAGGATTAAGTAAATATCACTCAAAACTATAAATCATTGTGCTATATGAAAGACATAGGAAGCTTGCATCGAAGCATGAATATCATGACCTAATGAAAACCATTTCATACACAGTGACAACTTAAGGGGACCCTGAGGGGTGTTTCTCTCACCAACATACTCTAGGCTTACCATGGCCAATAATGAAGATTTTATACCCTTATTAGAGGCAAAGAGGCTTGCATTCTCAACTTCAAATTGTTGGCATTTAGGACATCCTGCCAAACACTGCCATTCCACCGCCAGATGCTCTCTATGTGCCTGGTCATAACCAATCAAACTGTTCTGCATAGTCATGCACATATGCCAACTATGGTAGCCCCCATAATGGTTTTAATACGGGCTGCCCCACATTTTGCATTAAGCTAGACAGCAAGCACATCGACGAGGTTTTTCTCTCACTTCCTACTCCAATAACGTTGTCCTTTCAGCCCCTCCGCCTCCCTCTCAAGATATTCCTACTTACTCCCCTATACCTACTCCTCCTCCATCTCACTTCCGTACTTCTACCTCCTACCTTCCCCAGTCAAATTCTTTTGCCATTCTAAATCCAGACACTCCAGACTCTACTGCAGCCCCAACACCTCCCCCTTTCCCTCCTTGCACTACCCACAGCAGACTAAACATTCCACTCCTACCACATACTCACCTCTACCTACCTTTGCCTCTACTCTTCAGACACCAGTCTCCTCTGGTACATTTTCCTGTACCAATTCCCAATTACCATTTTGTTTTTTCCTCACACTCCCTTTATGTCCTGCCTATACTTATCCAACAGAAAACACCTTTCCCCATGAGAAAACCTTCGTATCTTAAAACTCCCCGACCAACTCCATTACAGACTTCTGAAGATATCCATAACTATCTGCTCGAGTCCCAAATTGACCCTCCAATTTCACAACACCAGCTCCCTTTACACTCAAAGTAACTGCCGATATCCATCCCCATCCTACTCATATTCCCCCTGCTCATCTTCCTTCTACTCCCTCCCAACACACCCCATTCCTCCCAGCTCCAGCTCCACCTACATTAACCCTCCTTCCATCCCCTCTATCCCTTCCACTCCCTCCTGGATACACACACATCAATCCCGTGTATCATAATTATGCTCTTCCCCAGATCCTCCACGACCTTCCTCCCTCTCATTCCTTATCTCACCCCCTACCTCCTTCCCCTTCAAATTCTCCAACACCACTCGTAGATCAACTAAGTAATAGCTCTCCTACATTGGAATATTCGCTGTTCCTATTCTCACAGACCTGACCTTCATCATATCCATTTTCTTCTTATAATTCATCCCTTATCTGTCTCCAAGAGACTTTTCTTATACATTTTCCTGTACCAATTCCCAATTACCATTTTGTCTTTTCCAGAAAACACCTTTCAAATACTTTCATATACTCGCTCCCTTCTTCCTCTTTCATTATTTTTAGCGACTCCTATAATTCCTTATCTTTCATAAAGTCTATGTACTCTTGTCCGTAAGATTCAGAACTGGTTATTATACCAATCCACACACCGCACCCAGCATTGAATAAGCAGATATTCCAGCACACTATGTCCACATCACACCAACCATGTTTCTCATGTATTCCGGCCATGGATTATTACCCCCCACTTTAAGACTTTCCTTTATACTCGATGATAATCAAGTCAAGGCTTCACATAAATAAATTACATACCGTACAACTATCAATCTCCTCTGAGCAGCTCCATTTCATTGGAACAGACGTTGGGAGACGGCTCTTGCCGACTTACGTATTGGCCACACTCATCTAACACACTCCTATCTGATGTCACGTTCTCATCCGTCCCTATATTCCCTATGTGATGTTCACCTTTCATTTCCGCACATTATGTTGTCTTGCTCACACTATGCTGCAGCCCTGTAATGCTACTTAGGAAAATCAGATTTCTCTGTGGTGTTGTCTCTCTTTATAGATTCGACCTGTCAAAATGAATTTCATGAAATTTCTATACAATGCGAAAGAACATCCAACACAGGCAGAGGCACAATGCCATCCAAAATCAATCTATAAAACAGAGCAAACAAAGTATACAAATTATATATAGTTCCTCATGACATAAAATGTGCAGTTCAAGAAAGACCAAAAAAAAAAAAAAAAAAAATGTTTATAGTTTAACAACAGTAAATCAAACAAGACACTTATAACACCGCACCATCTATAATCGATAAATAAACAGGGGACTGCCAGGCAGGCACTTCATCAACCCATGGAAAGCAATCGTTAGTATATAATGTTATATATTCAAGAATACACATTCTGACTAAACAGATATATATAGAGAAAGATATATAGTTTATTTCACATGATCCAAGGCTATGAATTTGAATAGTAACATAAAGTCCCGCAAACCGTAAATATACATCGATAGAGCCAAAAGTTTATCACCTCCAAACAAAATTGACCCATTTAATTTTATTAATTTATTTATTTATTTTTGATAATACCTTTTTTCTTACTCACAATACACCCCCCACCCTCCCTGCAAAATTCCAACTCACTGTTCTTCAACTGGCAGAAGTACCACAAGTTTATGTACAGATATAATTACATTAATGTTTGGTTGGTCTGTGTATTTTTGTCCTGACCCACTAATCTTATATCTAAGCAAGACATCTCGCACTTTTCCATCTCTACTTTTGAGTGGATATACAACTTGAGCAAGTTTTCACTCACCCTTTAAAACATTCAGATCTTTCACTATTACAATGTCCCCTGATTGAACATTTTGTGTGTCAACATGCCATTTTTGTCTTTCGTCACCAGGAGTGCATGGTCTGGTCGCCCTACCTGCACTCAATGAGGCAAAGGGTGGTCAATTCATGTTGTTCGTTAACGTCAATAAGACCCATCTGCCTTGAGCGTGCTACAAGAGTGCTTGACACAACCTCCCGGTAGTGGAGTTTGACCTCCATGCGCCTACGTTATCCACTTTTGTCATACCTACCCTCGGCTCACCAACACCTACAGGTCCAATAACTTATCTAGCTTCTACAACAATTATATCTCCTATTGATTTTATAGAAGGTGCAGCAACGTTACAACTCCTTTTCATTGATTCCCAGCGTTTGCTCCCCAGCCCAGAGCTCCCCATTGGTAGAACAGCAGTACTCAAACATGTGATTAGGTTACAGAAGGATGCCAAACCAGTCTACATGAACAGATAACGAAGTTGCTAGAACTAGATCTCATCGAGCCAAGCATATCATCCTGGAGTGCCCCTATGATATTGGTACCAAGGGATGGGTCACTTCACCCTGTTATAGACTACTGTAAACTGAATGTGACCGTTTCCCCATCCCCATTTTATGTTCGTTACTTCAGAACGTTGGGAAAGGACATAAGATTTTCTCCACTTTAGAGTTGCAATAAGGTTCTTCCAGGTTGAGATGTTACCACAATCTAGGGCATTCACTGCATTTTTCATTCCACAGGGCCATTCTGTTTGCTCTCCAGAAACATTATCTTGCCTTGTGGCTATAATTATGGCAGGGTTGGTACCAGGGACATCGAAGAGCACAAATTAAAGCTTAGAATTGTTTTTTTCAAAGGTTGTATGGTACCGGTTTGACCATTAATCCAAAGAAATGCGTGTTTTCTGTCGGGAGATTGAGTAGTTGGGTCACACTGTTAACTCTAATGGTATTTCACCAAACTCGCATAAGGTAAAGGACATTTTGGAATTTCCCACACCAAAGGATATTAAGCAGGTTAAATCATTCCTCGGTCTAGTGGGATTTTACAGACCATTCATCAAGGGGTTCACTAAGATTGCACATCATCTTTCAAAACTCTTGTCCAAGGATGCACACTTCGTGTGGTAGACCGAACACCAGCTAGCTTTTAGTACATGGAAGGCCCTTACTGAGTCCCCAGTCCTCGTTTTCCTAGATTTTATTAAGCTATTCACATTAGCAAGTGAAGCCTCTTGCAATGGGTTAGGGGCTGCCTTGATGCAGAAGACAAACGGCCGTCTACAGCCCGTTGCTTATGCCAGCAGGAAGCTGAACGCAGCAGAGACCCGTTATAGTGTAACTGACCTGGAGGTATTTGCTGTTGTAGGGTCGTTAAAGCAGTTCAGGGTAATCATCCTTGTTTATGACATAGAAGTCCTAACAGACCCCCGACCATTGTGCTACCATCTCATGGCAACAAGGTCCCCCAGTGGCGCCAAGCAAGGTGGATTGATACACTTTTAGGAGTTTAACCCTACACTCCGTTACACCGCAGGCACAACTAACGAAGTAGCTGACTCATTGTCCCGTATACACATTCTTCATTTAGATGTGTTAGATGCAGGTGTGCACACACAAGATGACACCTTGTATTCTGACTTAATGAAATTACTAGAGGCAAATCCTTTGGTACCCTTCCCAGGCGACCATACATACCAACCAGGGAACTCTTCTTGGCAAATGGCCTCTTATTCCGTCAATTAGCCCCTAGTAAGAAGTGTGGCACACATCTAAGACATACCTGAAAGACCATTACAGAGAATTCTGTAACTCACTTATGCAACATCAAGAAAATAGACGTATTACCTTACAGGCCCCAGGCCAACAGCATCACAGAAAGGTTGAATAGGAAAATACTAAACATGCTGCGTACATCTTTGGCCTCAGGCAACACAGGGTGCCTATAGTCCAGATTGCGATTAATAACACCTACCACAGTACCCTGGGCGCCTACCATACAAATTACTAGAGCAACAGCCGACGCCTGTTTATACTAACGACTGTCAGATCAGCTATCAGAAGGAAGCAGGAAATATATAAGGTTGCACATAGTCGTCTACAAGTAGAAAGGGACATGATCATCTCACAGCAACATAGGCTGGCGCAAAGAAAGAACATTGCTGTAGGCATGCTTGTTTTCCACCACGACAGGATTGTTCCCATACATAAGCTCACCTAAATTTGAGGGTCCATTTCGGGTAATGAGTATAAGGAACAAGGCTCTATGCTAATGTCTATGTACATCCTCGTAGACCTGGCATCACTTTGACACACTTAAGCTTGCATTACGAAGACGAGTACCATAGACAAAACCCCAGTGACGCTGACGTATCTTCCCCCACAGATGACTCACTGCCTGATCGTCCTCGCGCTCCTTAACCTGCCCGCCGCTTCTCTCCCTGGTAACTACTTCCTACGACCTGGTGTGGTATTCAAGGACATTGACTCTGTCTCGCTCGTCGGGACCTACGTCGAGGTGGACATCAACCTTAACATACTCTCCTCCTTATACAACACAGCATCCACACACCTTTCCCTCATAGCCCTGTATACCCACATGATTAGCACCGACAGTTCACTCACCAAAGGCCAGACCAGATCTTTATTCTCGTTTTTACACATAACTACAGACGACCTGCTCCCATTTCAGGACAGGTTACCACGCCCACAGGCGCACTGTTTCCGCCACAGGCTGTTTAATTTTATTGGCGACGCACCGTCCTACTTGTTCGGCATCGCTATGCATGACGAGCTAGACGCCCGTTTCAGTGACTAAGAGCGTTCCCTGAGCTCGGTAATCGCGAAGATCATGGGCACGTCCGAACACTATCCATTTACACTGAAACAAACTCACAGCTAATTGCTAGAGAACACTTCTCTCTTCTACTAGCTCAGATATCCCTTTACCAGTCCCGAGTGCGCCTGTTCGTCGACCACCTTAATGGCCTTACTCACGACATTCTTGCTGTCCACGAAACTGTCATGCCCTCCCTCATTCCTCCGTTCGCCCTTGCTTCCTTTATTGACCGCATTTCAGCAACTACCCCTCACCGGCCCCTCTTCTCCCTAACGCTCCCGAATGCTCCTTTACTCACAGCTAAACTCCTTTGTAACACCCCACTGTCCATCATGATACCCCTCTCCCCCGACACATCCTTCACAGCATGCACGGTACATCCCTTCCCCCTCCCACTACACGACAAGATTGACACGATCGCGTCGGAACACGCCATAATACTGAGGTCCAGTGACCACAACCAACTTTCTCTCCTCTCTTCTAATGCTCTTTCTTCATGTTCCTTCATCGTATGCATATATGTATATATATATGCACGAAAAAGACCATATGCGTAGTAATTAGGGCATTTGCGGGTGAACAGCTATATCTGCACACATACGCATAAATAAAATCAGTGTATAAAAATACAATCACACATATACGCACTGCTGATACTCAAGCCCATGCTCACGGGAGTATACCCTGGTGTAGTGAGCAGGCCCGAGTGTTGCTGCTCATAAGTCCACACTAGACAAGGCCAACCTTGTTGGAGGGGCTTATTAGTGGCATCCCGGCCAAAATACTCCCCCTCCCACTATGATACACCTAGGTCAGTAGGTGGGAGGTAACTCGGCTGTTTACCTCACAATCAAAAAACCATGACTACACAGACAGAGCAACGGCCCTCATTCCCCGGAAGCGAAGGAGCCCCTGGTTACGGCGGCGGTCAGGATAGCTCCGGAGCAGAGGGTGCTAAGAATCCCCGGCCAAGAACAGGCCGCCCCACGTTGATGAACCTTTGCACATATAATATAAGGACAATGAGAACGGAATCCGACTTACTAGCATTACTTGAGGAACTCTCCTTCATTAAAGTAGGACTGTGAGGTTAGAAGACTAGGTGAAGAACAGAAGATACTAAATGATGGACACGTGCTCTATTGGAGAGGCAAACCTCAGGGTAACAAGCAAGAATTAGGGGTAGGTTTCTTAGTTCACAAACGTTTAGAAAAGAATATAGTTGAATTCCATAGTATAAACAAAAGAGTAGCTTCAGTAACAATAAAACTAAATAATAGGTACAACTTAAAGATTGTTCAAGTCTATGCTCCAGCCTGCAGCCACAGTGATGACGAAATAGAAAGATTCTATGAAGATGCTCATTCAGCCAACGAAAGAGCAAAAACCCATTTCACAATAATTATGGGAGAAACCGTAGTGGGGAATCACGTAGTGGGGAATCACGGAGTAGGCACTAGGAATGAGAGGGGACAAATGCTAGTCGATTTTGCGGAGGC
>NC_061833.1:20425329-20462829 GCF_019202785.1 Penaeus chinensis | reverse complement strand
TCTAAGCCCAAGGGCTTCGCCTCATTGCTAAATGCATTGAGAGCCACCACCAGTGACTCTAGAGACTCAGGTAGGATAGCAACATCATCGGCAAAATCAAGGTCTGATACCTTGCCTAGTGTTGCTCTACACTGACTTTGGATAGTAACCCTGGCCATTATCCAGTCCATACAGGTGTTGAAAAGTGTTGGTGCAAGGACATAGCCTTGCCTCACCCCTGACGAAGTTTGACAGGCCCCCACCATAATTTACAGCACTTTCAGTTCCAGTATATAGTCTTGCTATTATATTTACGCATATATATACATACATATACATATATATGCATATTTATGTATTTATGCATACATATATGTATATATATATGCATATATATACATATATATATGCATATATATACATATATATGCATATATATACACACAAATATATATAAACACATATATGAATATATATGTATATATGTATATATGTATATATGTATATATGCATATATATGTATATATGCATATATTTGTGTATATATGCATGTATATATGTGTATATATGCATAAATATATATATGCATATATATGTATATATGCATACATATGTATATATATATGCATGTATATACACTTCCAGCCACGAGGATGTGTGTTTATATATATACATATATATATGCATATATATACACAAATATATATAAACACATATATGAATATATATGCATATATTTATATATATATATATGCATATATCATCATCATCAAGGGGCTAACGCCGAGGGGGGCGCATGGCCGCATCCACTCTTCGCTTCCAGCCACGAGGGTCTCTCATGGCTAGTCTCCAGGCAGGCCCTCGGCCCATCTCTATCTCCTCGCGACAGGTCTCGTCGAGCTACCCAAGCCATGACCTTCTAGGTCATCCCACATGCCTCTTCCAACCAGGATTGTCTCGCAGCAAGACAACCTGTTAGGCAGGGTCATCCACGGGAAGACGAGCTAGGTGCCCATATAGCCTGAGTTGGCGATCCTGGATTATGCAAGCAATAGGTCCCATGCCAGTCTCACTGTGTAGACGTCGTTTGGACACATGGTCCACCCAACTGTACCCAATGATCTGGCAAAGAGACTTGTTACAAAAGGCATCAAGGCAAGACTCCAAGGCACTAGATAGCTCCAGGTTTCGCTTCCATGGAGCAAAACTGGCAGTATCAAGGCCCTGAAGACACATAGCTTGGTCCTTCTGCAAAGGTACCAAGTTCATGGCTCCTGCTGTCAGACCAATCCGTTTACTGACTTCTTGGTATGAGATATGTTCTACACTACCTAGGTATGCAAAGCTCTCTATGACTTCAACATCCTCACCGCCTGCATGGCTTGACTGAACCGGGTTCTCCTGACAGGCCTCCAAAGTCCTGAATCTTGGTCTTGCTCTAGAAAACTTCTAGGCCCAAGGGCTTTGCCTCATTGTTAAATGCATCAAGAGCCTCCACCAGTCACTCGGATAGGATAGCAACATTATCAGAAAAGTCAAGGTCAGAGACCTTGATATTGCCCAGTGTTGCTCCACCCTGACTTTGGGTAGTAGCTCTGCTCTTTATCCAGTTCATGCAGGTGTTGAAGTGTTGGTGAAAGGACACAGCCTAACATCACCCCTGAAATAACAGGGAAGAAGTTCGAGAGGCCCCTACCACACTTTACAGCACTTTCATTACCGGTATATAGGCCTGCTATGAGGCCAATAATCCATGTCGGAATTCCCTAAGTCTCAGAATCTCCCATAGTGATTCTCAGTGTAGCATGTCAAACGAATTTTCAGGGTAGGAGGTTCCTCACTGATGGTTGGGTCCGGCACAGGTATTGTGGTACCACTTGCATCCAAGCTACCAGCTGGAGGGTTTACCTAGTGCAGCTGCTCAAACGTTTACAAACCTCAACATTATCTGAGATATTCTGTCCATCCACTGAGTGGACTGCAGTCATCTGCGAGGATGGCTTAGAGTTCAGCGTTCTCAGGGCTTGGTATACAGGGTGAAGGCCATTTACCAAGAAATGGCCTTCAACCTCCTTAGCAAGATTCCAGATGAACTATTCCTTGTCCCTTCTCAGCAGTGTCCGTGCCAAAGACCGACGCAAGTCCTGATTGCCATTCAGCCAAGTTATACAATACACTTCAATGGCCTCCAGTGTCTCCAGGGAGATGAAATTCTGCCTTGCCCTTGGGCATACGCCAATGGACACCTGCACTACTTCAAGGGATTCATGCTTGAAGGTCCAGCAGGTTTTCTGCCGTGACAAACCAACAGGCACACTCCTCTCTCAATATGTCCAAGTGAAACACCCTAGAGTGGTCTCTGGAGGGTCATGGAGTCTTGAAGTGGACCCATAGGGTAGCCACTACCAGCTTATGGTGCCACAGAATTCGTCACTCTGGTAAACCCTGCAATTCTAAAGGATCCTCCAGCAAGTGCTGACAAGAATGTGGTTGATCTCCTTGGCTGCAATACCCGTATTGCTCTACTATGCTCAGCGATGCGGGTTGGAGAGCTGATACCAGGAGCCAGAAATCCTCATTCTCTGGGACCTAGCAAAGTCCCGGAGAAGGCTATTCTCATTGGTAAGATCAGCTCCCGAGCCACGGGTGCCGACAGACATCTCGTAGCCAGCTCGATCACAGCCGGACAAATAATTGAAGTCGTCCAGAACAATGTGAATGTCTTGCCGGAGGCAATTGTCTGTTTGTGTGAGTGTGTGTGTGTGTGTGTGTGTGTGTGTGTGTGTGTGTGTGTGTGTGTGTGTGTGTGTGTGTATGTGTGTGTGTGTGTGTGTGTGTGTGTGTGTGTGTGTGTGAATGGTAAAACACTATACCGTGTTGATTCTATGGCACACACACACACCCTACAACGACTGCTACTACAGAAACATTTACCGGTACAGATACACCGTGAACGTTGACCCTGACGAAGTTATCATACCTCGCAACGCTTACTCGTGGCATGAACTCATGGATATTATCGTAAAAAAGTCCAAAAAAGACGAAGTAATTTACACCTCCTACTCCGCCCCTCACACCTTTTATATGGACGAAATGCTCCCTCCTGAAAGCTATTTCAAAGACATACCCAAGTACATGCACATCATGCAACACGCTTATCGCTCTGCCAACTACACCCCCCCGGGAGCGACCATCAAGTGCTTCCACGACACCGAGAGGGCGCTGGGAATTCACAACCACTTTCCAATCCACTGTCTCGGCGGGCAATACAACTGTCGCTCTTACTCCATCAGTCCCGAAGATGCCCAGATGCAGCACTACCGAAAAACGTGCCAAGATTTCGTCCAGAATTGCTATGAAACGTACAAAAAGAACACGGTTCCTGACCCTACAGCATGGAAATTTAAAGATGAAGTAATAGAAAGAGTGAACCAAACCCTAGAAGCTTTGAATTGCTTTAGAAAATCTCCCTTATGATGCACCTGGTGAATATTATATACATCATTACCTTCTCTGTGCAGTTTGACTAGTTATTGTGCGAATACATGTCTAAGAAATATATGTGTATACATGCATACATATATAAACTAATATATATATACATATATATATATATATATATATATATACAGAATACAGCTGAATGCATATTTCAAAGTAAGGTTTCTCAGAGGTTTATGCAGAACTTCAATGCATTTATGATTATCATTCCCCAAATCGCATACACACACATATATATGTATATATGTATATATACTTATATGTATATATGCATACATATTTGTGTATATACATATCTGTTTATAAAAATATATAACGTGTGCGTGTACTTACACGTATATGTATACGTGTAAGTATATGTATGCGTGTATTCATAAGTACATGTATAAGTTTACTTATACTTAAAAAATGAGGGAGCGGGCCCGTTCACTTCCCCTGTAAGGAGACTTACTGTCCAATGCCCCAGGAACACATCCCTTACAAATATGGTCTGATTATGGTGCTCTTGATAATCCCTTTCGAATGGATGAAAAACAAACAAAGAAAGTAAAGCACCACTGGTAAATAAAAATATTAATAACGAATAAAAAATACGAAAACTCGTTCTAAAAAACGGAAACATAAAAAAAAAGGACTTAGGCTGATGCTTGCTAATTTAAGAAACCTTGGTTTGTGAACCTTACGTTAACTTTAATCTATCCACGTCCAGCATTCACTACCTGGCATGTTTCCAGAGGTTCATATACAGGGTGGGCCGTGGCACTGTGGCAAAAGTTATTTATACGGAATAAAAGTACAATTAATTAAGAATATATTATTAAACAATAGAGTTGATTACCAAGAGAAGAGAAAGATACAAAAAAAAACGTAAATCACGAAGTAGAAGAGAAAAGAGAAAAATGAACGAAAGGAGTAAATGAGAGAAATGAGAGAAAGAAAACGAGAGAAAATGATAAGATAGCATAACGAAGGAACGGGGAAGAGGAGAAAAAGAGAAGGAGAATGGTTGAAAGTAAAGAATGGTTTTGCCTAGAAAGAGAAAGGGAAAATGAAAGGAGAGGGAACGAGAGAGAGAGAGAGAGAGAGAGAGAGAGAGAGAGAGAGAGAGAGAGAGAGAGAGAGAGAGAGAGAGAGAGAGAGAGAGAGAGAGAGATGGAAAAGGGTAAAGGGGGAAACTAAAGCAAAAGGAAGTTGTAGGGGAGACTAAGGGAAACAAGGGCGAGGAGGATAAGGGGGGGGGGGGAAGGTAAGAGGTTACGGTTCAGGATGAGGGGAAGGGGTCAGAGACCTCACAATGTACTTACACTTACATGTGTACTTACACTTATACGTATAAGTATATGGGAAAGTAGTAGCTATACTATGTAAACGGTGAGATGGCCACTTCTGTAGTGGCCATGCTAGTTTTACATATAAAACAATAAGTTTTCTTACTCAACGAAAATCATTATTTTTTATAATTCGTAGAAAATTAAATATAAACATACGTGTAGGCCTAATTATTTTGCTTACTTTCAATTCTAAATTAGAAGTTTCACCAACCGACGAACTGTAATATTATTTCCATGTTTAATAATTCTTATTCTCATGTACACAATTGCAAATCTGACTATGTAACCCCTACTTTATGGGGCCGCCCCCTACCCTCCACCAGGGACAACAAATCTTCACGGCCAAATAGATAGAGCCAAACTAAAAGGAAAATGATTTCTCGGCAACAAGAACGGAACATACGCGGCAGGCTAAATATCCACGCTATGACCCGAGACAGAGCTAACAGTTGATCAAGGTATAAATGCACAATAGAAAACATTACTAGTCCCTTGTCAATACTCCTTTATCGGCAGTTTTCGAGTACACTACCCCCCTCCCCCTCCCCCTCTCTGACGGTTGGGTTCCAACCGCCGCGGTCACAGCCATAACGAGCGTATTTTCATCTCAGGTTTCCTCACTTATTTCTTTTCACAGGGAACTCCCCCCCCCCCTGTTACCCCTTTTTTAGGGGCTATCGCTCCTTTACCCCCGCTAGAAACAACAAATCTTCACCTTTTACAGCCAAACTATGAGCCAGACACTTGGCAACACCCGCGGCAGTTATCTTCAGGGTAAGCATCCACGCCATGACCTGAAACAGGGCTGACGGTCGATCAAAGAATATACTATGTGAGACCATTGCAAGAGTAAATCCTTACCTCACAAAGGCATTTTAGTTCCTGTATAGCAGCACCATACGTCTCTCCTCACTTAAGTTACATAGTTTCTCGTATTTTGGGCAATGACCACGCGGAGGAAGCACATCCTGCTTCCTTAGAAAGTCTAGGGCACGAGCGCTTTCCTTGCAAGGTTGCTTTGTTGCCAAGAAGGTGAGGACACAACCGGTGCAAACGGCATCCATAGCGAATCTGATTTTTTTTTTTTTTAATTCTCTCAGGCGATTTTTCATTACAGTCAAGTTTTATTGGCTACTTATTGCTTCCTCAAATTCGATTGGTCCGCGTGAGTCACGATTTCAAAGGTGATTGGCGTTTGACGTCCCCCCCACCCCCCAGAGCGGCGCGTGGCATCGGGAACATCAATATTCGACTTAGAAAAAAAAAAAAAAAAAGCTGGATTACTAGTTTATTTATGAGATAATTTCCGTTATTATTCGTTTGCGGAGATAACGTATTGAGACGAAGTGTTTTAAATTGATGTGTTTCATCGATATCCGGTGTCAAGTACGGGTGCAAGCGCACCCGTACTAATACCGAAATTTAACCGTTGTCTCTTTATAAGAAGAATGGATGCTGCTGCTCCATCCTCCACAGAAAATTATTTTATTGAAAATCTGCATCCAGAGCATAATCCGGTGATTCTTTCTTTGTTTGCTATTGGTGCATAATTTCTTGTACGTAATTCATAGGTATATTTTGTAATGTGTAGAAAGGAGGCAGTGGCTGGTCATAGCTTGAATAGCAACGTGCGTCAAGAGAGGTGAAGGTGGTTTGTTTAATGGTCTAAGTACTGTGACGGCTTATGCAAAGTGAGGAATTTTATAGTATAGGCGTCAGACTTGAAAAGACCGCGTGAAGTAATTTCACATGCCTGCTCTCACTAGTTGACGTGTTTCGTCATTGTGATGTGCATTCAGTAGCGGTTACAAGACCCAAATATTAGTCAGTGACTATTTAGTTTTGTATTAAGTAGCGGTTATAAGACCCTACTATTAGTCAGTGACTATTGTGCTTTGTAGCGGTTATAAGACCCTGCTATTAATGCTGGACTTTTGTGCTTGTTTAAATCCTGTTATTGAATGAATGCTTGCATTGAGAAGTGAGTATTATCTGTATTGTATAATTTTCTTTAATTTATAGTTCAAACCATATTCAAGTAGTTTTATTTGCTTGAAGAATTCAGCTGACTGTAAGCCTTAAACAGTTATTTTTGCTAGTTTGAACATGCCTAAAGAAACAGGTTTTACCCCTGCTTATATTAATTTATTGGTTACAGAAGAAGAAGAAAGGTATAAGAAGGAAGTTGAAAGGGAAGAAAGGCAGATATAGTTCTAAAGATGCTAGAACTTGAGGCAATTGCAGTAGAAAAAGAAAGAGAAAGACGCTGTTCAGGCAGAGAAGCAGAGGGCCCATGAATTAGCTCTAGCTAATCTAAAGTTAGAAATGAGAGAGCCTAACCAGTGTAATAATTATCCAAGATTAAGGTTACCTCATTTCCTAGATGGGAAAGACGTGATTGATGATTTTTTTTAAAGAATTTTGAAAGGATGGATAACCTTCAGAAATGGGAATACAGTAACTACCATGTCTATCTTGTTTCTCAGCTTAGTGTCAAAGCTCTTAAAGTTAATGTAATTTTACCTGAAGAAATACTGTGTGACTATGAAGAGCTAAAAAGTGCTTTTGAAAGCATATTCTGTTGATGCTGATTCCTACAGAAAAAAAACATTAGGGAAAGTAAAGTAAGAGAGAATGAGACTTTTACCCAGATTGAGACAATAATTAGATCACATGTGATGTAGCAAAGGAGTACGAAAGCTGTTTGAATTCCTTGTCAAAGACCAGTTGCTAAATTATCCTAATGATTTGAGGATCTTCCTAAAATAATGCCCTTTTGCTTATATAGCACACGTAGCACAATCTGCTGATAGGTACAGGTCTGCTCATCGAAGTGCAAGAGGCTGTAACACCTCTCAGATAAAAATTGATGTTGAGGACTTCCATAGTAAATCTAGTATTAAATGTCCTAACTGCCTCAAAGCTGGGCAAATTCGACCTAACTGTCCAGAGCTTAATGCCACTTCTAAATACAGGCTGTCAAGTAAATTCAATAATGTCTTAGAATCATATGTTGCTCCTGAAACAACCATATCAGATTTTGGAACTGTTTTTAATAAGCTTGCTAAAGTTCTTGATACTTGTTCTACCATTATTGTCAAGATTCACTCATTCCACCAAATATTAAGAGGTAAAGGTTAGTGCTATAGTGGATATGCCTTTCCCTCAGGCCAAGAAACTTCTGAGATCCTCCTTCTGTACTGCATCCTTTTACAGGAAATTCATTCCTAACTTTTAAAATATAACAGCTCTTATTAATGTACTCCTGGGGAAGTTTGGTAGTAATAATCTACAGTGAACTAATGAACAAACGGAAAAGACTAATTTTTTGAAAGAAAAAATGGCCAATCCTCCAGATTATTCCATAACCTTTTGCTTCAGAGTGCTGTGTTATTACAAGATCATAATGGTGTGTTGATGCCTATTGCTTATGCCAGTAGGACTTAGGAGCGTGAGATATATGCTGCAATAGAAAAGGAATGTTTAAGCATTGTGTGGGCTCCTGACTGAGATTTAACAAAGTTAAAGTTGATCTTTCTTCCAATTAATAGCCAGTATTTTAAGATTCATAACATTAATTTACCCAGTATGATGTAAAGTATGTAACGCGCACGGACGCCTTACATAATGAGACATTATCCAGATCGGTAGTGCACAAATAATAGACCTCAGTACTATTATAATAATATAAATGTAAATTCAATATATATAATGTTAGAATATGTTAGAACATTGTTCCAAGTGGATGTTTCAGATGCCGATGTGTCTTGAAGTACGGATTTGATTGTTATTTATAAATGATTCATCCAATTGTTTTTCTTTTGTGTTTATGATGAAACAACTTTAATGTGATAACATTTCATATATGACATGAACGTATCAGTAAGTTGATAAACTTTACAGACGCTAAGGAACATTTTACTAAGACATACAAATCTTTTCGAATCTCCCCGACACTACGACACATCTTACTTGTGCGGGACCACTGTAGGTTTAGGTGTAAATGCCGATAAAATATATAATAAATAGGATATAATAAGAGGAGAAATATGAATGATAATACACCTATACAAAAGTTGTCTGGATCACACGCATACATATGATACTTTACTTACCACTTATGGCTTTCTTTAATTCGTCTTCCGTTCTTGATCACAAATAATAGCACAAAAGAATGATACACAGTCGTAAATAGGACAACGACAACGAGCAAGGGATCGAGGGAGAAGCAGGAGAGAAGTCTGCATAACTGTTCATTTTTGTTTACTCCCCCAACCTCAGGTAACATTTCATACACAAAAACTTTGAAGAAGAAAGTATTCAAACGATACAGCGGCAGAAGAGAAAGATGAAAATGTGATTCAACCTACACTGAACCATGTAGGTGTAAATGCCAATAAAAATGTATAATAGAGAGAAATATGATGTAATAAAGAGGAGACATATGAATAATAAAACTCTTATACTAGAGATAAAAGAACTTAAAGGAGCTCTTTGTAGCTTGAAAAGTCTATGTATAAGTGTCGACAATTACGTACGTACACGTGTATGAAAAACATTATATTTGCTGTCGGTCGCCATGTTCGAGAACAGATTAGTCTTTTCTTTTTCTTTTTCTCTCCCGCAATAATAATAATAATAATAAAGATAATAAACTGCAACGACCATCAATGTTAGTAGTCCAACGATTTTTTTTCTTTACAGTTGATGAAAATAAAAAATCTCAAAAAGAATTAAAACATCGAGGAAAAATAAAACTTGCAGAAGGAAGATAAAAGATGAATCTACAAAAACAGTAAATAGACTGGTTCTTCAACGTATACGGTGTAATAAAGAAAATGAACTATTCATGGATATCTGTATCAATATAATCGATAAAAAGTCGTATGTTTCTATCAAGAAAATAGAGATACAAACAAAGCAATTAACTACACCTCTGATTTATTCCGTCTTATGGATTCCTCCACGTCACTATTAATTTGTTGTTATGAAACTTATTATTTTATTATGAAAAATAATTTCAAATGTATTTGATAAAGAAAATCTGATGATTTGCACATCTTGTTCGATGTCGTTATTTTACAACATTTTTGCTCAAAATTCTAAAAACGGCAGAATTTAAAAGTGCAAAATGGTTTACCTTTTGGAGAAGAGATGAGCAGTTGGAAAGTGACGAACCTCTGCAACTGAAACACGGTTATTGTATACTTCACTGAATTGCGTTACTATTGAGATGGCAACAATTTCATTAAGAATTCGTTTTCCTTTGAGCATTTGGAAAGCAGCACTTCACTTCCGAAACGAGCAATAAGGACTGTGACAAATTGTCATTGACAACAAAACTGTAAAACTTGCCATAGCAAAAATTATCTAAGGAATGTACTTCTGATAAATGCGTTTTTCAGTGTAATCTAATATATATCAACATATAAAGATACATTGAAAAATAAAGAGTACTTTTAACTGAGTGCTCACTTTAATCCAATGTTAGCGGGTGGCAAGACTACAATGCCATGTCCATTGCCTATAATGTTATTAGCATAGCAATAACAATTTAATAATCATATCAATAATAATAATCAAATTTCAATTTAAGGTCACTAGGGCCTTCTGATATACTCTGGTGGCTGAGCACATGCGGAGCCATCTGTATGAAACAAAATTGATAAACTACAGTGAACAATATATGAACCCGTAGTCCTTGGGTGATTCGACTGTGTGTGTGTGTGTGTGTGTGTGTGTGTGTGTGTGTGTGTGTGTGTGTGTGTGTGTGTGTGTGTGTGTGTGTGTGTAGACTGGACCTAATTGTTAGAGGTTTTTTATATTAGTTTAAACGTAAATTACTGTAATTTTTCATTACCTACTAAACTATGATCTTAGATTTTCTTCAAGTCGATCTGGTCCTTGTGTGTGTGTGTGTGTGTGTGTGTGGGTGTGTGTGTGTGTATATATATATATTATATATATATATATATATATATATATATATATATATATATATATATATATACATATGCCCCTGCTCTCTCTCTGTCTATTCATTTTTATGTCTACGTTCAGAGCCCCCCTCCCCCCCCATTACGCCCTTGCTCTCTCCCTCTGTTTCTCTGTTTGTCTCCCCCACCTCTCTCTCTCTCTCTCTCTCTCTCTCTCTCTCTCTCTCTCTCTCTCTCTCTCTCTCTCTCTCTCTCTCTCTCTTCTCTCTCTCTCTCTCTCTCTCTCTCTCTCTCTCTCTCTCTCTCTCTCTCTCTCTCTCTCTCTCTCTCTCTCTCTCTCTCTCTCTCTCTCTCTCTCTCTCCCCTCTCTGTCTGTCTGCCTCGTCCTCCCCCCCCCCCTCTCTCTCTCTCTCAGGGGCGTTATTTTAGCTATTACTGGGGGGGGGGGAGTTAGGCTGGCGAGCGAACTAAACACAACCAGTTTCTATGGCGCTACCAGCTCTCCGAGAATTGTTTTTGGAAAAAAAAAAATGCAATCACATGAAATCACATAGTTATGTCAAAATCGCATGCATTTAAACATTTCGACGTCCTATAGTAAAGATCGAGTTAGAAATGAACATCGACACACATTAACATACAATCACAAAAATACATTTAAACATTTTGAAGTTCCATATGTATTGTACGAGTTAGAAATAAAGACACATCCAAACAATAACATGAGTTCACATAAAGAACACATACTTTTTAATATTTCGACGTTCTATACTGTTATATGAGCGGTAAAAGAGGTCGGCAGCTGAGCAGAAAGGCAGCAACCGGCCACTCGATTAGGCAAGGAATCGAGTCGGTTGTTTTGACGAATTTATAGGAAGTATCTAAATCTAATAATTTCAGAATTTCTGTGGATTTTTACTTATTTTCCTCTCTTGGTTAAATAATTCAGTTAATGGTTATTTCTGAATGATAATATTTATTTATCTAACAAATAATGAATATGACTTAATAATGAAAATTTTCTGTAAGTAGAGAACGTGCGCTGCGATATATTCATCGTTACATTGTTGTTATTATTATTATTATTATTATTATTATTATTATTATTATAACTTTAGCTCTATCATTATCGTGCCGGGAAACAACACTATGCTGATATTTTGTATTTCTCTTTTGTTTACCTTAACATGAATGTCATTTTATTTTTCCTATTGGCAGTAACAGCAAACAAAAGTTCCTCAAATTTACAAATGATTGCTATGATAACACTGCCTTTTACAATCAAATTAATTACGATTATGAACCATCGCCATGCTTCCTGCGGTTGATTTAAATAACTGAAAGATATTAAGAAGATAGAGGGAGAAAAGATAAATTAAAAAGTCAGAAATCACTGGAGAATATTTTGAAAGAAGGATATCTGCGAGACAAAGACTGACAGAGAGAGAGTGAGAGATGTGAAGAACAGAGGGAGGGAGGGAGAGGGAGAGGAGGGAATACATACGGGTGTAAATGAAGTGGACAAGCAACGAAGGTAATTGAATTGGAGTAGAAGGGAGAAGGAGAAAAGTAGAATGAAATAAAATATATAAAAGTAGAATATTTATTAGAATACTTGTTTTTACAATATGTTTCTGCGTTCGTTTTAATTTTCCTTTCCTTTACTTTTCTTTTTTTTCTTTTCTTTTTTTTTTCTTTTTTTTTTTAGATATCCTTTATGGCAAGGATAACACTTTAAATAGAGTTAATATCATTAGATTTATAATTGATTTATATCTTAAAAAATTCTGTCGTATGAATTTATACATGGACTACTGAAGACTTATTCAAGCAATAATGCACATGAAAGATGTGATTTTAGATGTGAATTTTTATTTTTTTAGCTATTAGGATAAAGAGCTCTTTCCAATATCAGAAATAAAAGTGATATAACATGACTATCATGATTATAAATAACATAGACTTCAGATCACGAAGCCTGAGGAAGGTGCGATCCACCCAGCCCTGTATGTCTCCAATAGTTTAATTGATATTTGGAGACGAAATCTGTATGCAATTCCTCCTGCACTCTACGTTGTACGTGTTTATTAAGTTAAATGAAGAGTGCAGATCCCAAATGTATAGCATCAATTATTTAGATGATTACCATGATGATTTTAACATTTCTAAACCATTTCTCAGCAAAACTTTATTTACTTCTTTGTAACTCGTAATTATGTTCGATAAATGTTGTCTCTTTTATTGTCATTGGTGTTCGAATAACGTTATTGTAATTATAAAATCAGCAACAACCCCCCCCCCCCCCCCAGAAAAAAAATCAAGGAATAACAATAAAATAAAAACAAAAACAAACGAATAACAAAAAAGTAACAGACGATAAGATGAAAATGAAATGACAATTACTACGAAAAGAGTAACGTGTGTTTGATTTTTTTTATCTATGTTGAATATACGCTTTCTTTGAATAATGACCCTTTAGTTATCATTGAAATGTGCAATAGAGAACTACCTAATTTACATACTATATTGAGCTGCGTCAGGTCGGCAGCTATGCAGAAAGGCAGCAACAGTCCACTTGATTATAAACTTGATTCTTCAATTGCTGGTTCTGGTTGGCCGACTCGGTAGATGTTTTGCAGTATTTTCGATTTAATTTATAATATAAGACCTTTAGTCTCCATTTTTTTTTTTTTTTTTTTTTTTTTTTTGTCTTATCTTCGGACAACTATCAATTTCATCACATTTATCTGCTAAACTATACTATAAAAATATGTGAGTCATCAGTCCTTTTTAC
Organism: Penaeus chinensis; assembly: GCF_019202785.1. Taxonomy (NCBI): domain Eukaryota; kingdom Metazoa; phylum Arthropoda; class Malacostraca; order Decapoda; family Penaeidae; genus Penaeus; species Penaeus chinensis. The sequence continues at coordinate 20,449,288 of NC_061833.1, read as the reverse complement.
ATATGTGCTATATGATAGCTATTTAAGCATAAAAGACATATAACGGTAATAATAATTTCCAAGAAAAATTACATAATTTACAATACCTTATTCTAGTGTTATCGTCATGATAATAAAAACATATTTTAAAAGTCATATATAATTTATTAAAGCATGTAACCCTATAAACGTAGTCAAAAAAACAAATGCAATCACATGAAATCACATACAGCCATACATACATGCATATATATATATATACATATGCATATATATATAGAGAGAGAGAGAATAGACATACAAACATACAACATATCAGTACACTATACATTATGTACAGGAAGTAGTTTTGAAGGCAAGGCCAATCTCATATCATCACTGCAAAATGTGCAAGACGCTCAAGTCGCATAAACTTACACATTACTTACTTTGTTGCTCGAAAACTGTACCCTATCGATCAAACAGCTTTTTTTTTTTTTTTTTTTTTTTTTTTTTTTTAACCAACTAGATGACCTAATGTAAGCACAATGGCACAGCCCTTCAGGCATATACAGCTAGTGTCTAATTGGCAGCCTCTCTCTCTCCCTTCCTCCCTCTTTATGTAGCATAGGCTATATGGTTAAGTAATTCTCGCAAGTATCTCTTTGATTTTATCGTTTATTAAAAAAAAAAAACATTTTTTTGTATAAAAACAGGAATACTTATTGGTGTATATATCGCTGAATTGCTTTTCCTTAATATCTATTATCCTTTTCCCTCCCCTAACCTACGCAGAATAATTATGAAACCTCTCTGTACAGTGGCACTATAATTTAATGATAGGAATGGGAATGAGTTCGTGCACTGTATCGCGTGTGAAATGATCGAGAATTTGTGAATAGATTAATAAAAAAAGATAATTTATGAGTGGTATAATAATGACAATAACAACAACAACAACAATAATAATTATAAACATTTCAAGAATGTGTGTGCTTAACGAGTAATTCCCGGATTTCATCGGGACATCAGGTCGAGTGAGATTGTGCTGATGGTGATATGCTGATTAGCTCACTATCCACACCAAATCAAGGAGGAGGATTAGCCAATCCCCCTGCATCGGATTGGGAAAATTTAACGTCGGATTCTATATGATACGGAGGAGGATTAGCCAATCCCCCTGCATCGGATTGGGAAAATTTAACGTCGGATTCTATATGATACGGAGGAGGATTAGCCAATCTCCCTGCATCGGATTGGGGATATTTAACAAAGTTTTGCGCTTGTTACGGTTGCACAGGGACTGAATAATTCTCTCTCTGATCGGCTGGGTTTCCACGCGATGCCGCTTCGATGTCAACGTCAGGAAGGGTTTCTGTCTCCTCATGAGGGTCGAAAGCGAGGTTCTTGGGCGGCCCGCGTCGACGGAGGGATTCTGGGCTATTTAGTTATTTATTCAGTTATCATTGTTGTTGTTATTATGAACTATTATTATTGTTGTTTTTATTATGAATTACTGTTTCTGTTGTTTTTATTGTGAATTATTGCTATTGTTATTGTTATTGTTATTATTATTATTATGGATTATTATTGTTTTATTATGAAATATTATCATTGCTGTTATTATTATTACTATTACTATTATTGTTGTTGTAGTTATTTTTATTTATTATTCATTATTCGCTATTTATTAATCATTTTATTATGATCATTTATTAATCATTTTATTATGATCATTTATTATCATCTATTATTATGATTATTTATCATAATCATTTTTTTTTTTTTTTTTGGTAGGTACTTTACTATGTAAGCAAAATCAAGTTACCTTTTCATCATAAAGGATTATGATAACTTACATTTAATATACATCCATATATAATTTCATATAAATCCATATGTATTTTTTTTTTTTTTTTTTTTTTTTTTTTGTGGGGGGAGGGGGACGAGAGAGCTAACCTAACTGCAATCAGCGTGAGTTACAGTTAACGATATCGAATTTAGACTCACCTTTTGTACCGTGAAAATTGCTTTCTCGTAAGATGGCAGTTTGTCCACCAAGTCGTCGTATTTTGGAGGGAGGTCCTCAGTAGCCGGCTACAAACTGAAGCAAAACGCGTTATAAACAGAAGTAAAGCTCACTTACATGTCAAAATATTTAAGTACCTACCTAACCCTTCCTACCTTAGACAAGTGTCTAATAACTTAATTAGTTTTGAGTTATTAATATGAAGTTCATATAATAATGGAGCACATGTTATAACAGGTATGAAATTAGTCTCATTATTACTAGTGGTCGAAGGAAAAATAAATGGATTGACGGCACTCCTCACCAAAACCGAGCATATTTAAGCGTACATTCTGTTATGATACGCCATGTACGACCGTAAGGTGTGTATGCTAGCCATCATTAATGATTCCGGTTATTGATTACGTCATGGTCATTGGTTAAGTCATAGATTACGTCATTAACCTACTTTCACACTCATGTACTTACGTGAGGTGAGTAGTTCCGTCCATCCATAGTCTACTGATATTAAAAGCTTTTTCTTTGGCGGACACAAAAGAGCAAGACTTGACTTGAGAACGGGACTGGCCCTAACGACTTCCAGTCCGTTTTGTAACAATAGGGGTGTTCCAGTATTATTTTTGTTGGTTCATATTACTAAGATGGATCATATTACTGGTTATATACAAAAGGCAAAGTAGCATATTCATTAAAGCACAAATTTCTACAATGAACACAGAAAATATATGTATATATAATGGTTAATATAGCATACAACGAACAGAATAGATTATAAAACTTTTTTTGTCCAGATACAAGTACACATCGTTGCAAGTACTTGCAGGATCGCTACAGTATTATCGAACACAAGGGTTTATAAGTGATTACACCCATGCTGCATTTGTAAAATTAGAAACGCGTGTATTTTTTTCTCCCTTTTTTTTTTTTTTTTTTTTTCTTTCTTTCTTTCAGGCAAGAGTGTCCAATTGAAACGTCTTGCTTGATGTGGATTAAAATTTGTCAAAAATCTGAAAAGACAAATCTATATACGCATTTCTTGTATCACCTACGATGTGAAAGGCATTTGTAGATCTATGAAAGTTTACGCCTTATCTGAAAAAAAACAAAACAAAAAAAAATCTGATCGCATGAAAATGAAGGTTGAAATTTTACGCTTTCACTGCGAAATGCGAAAAAACCGACATTACTCTGATTGCATGAAAAAGACTCTCATATAGACTCCACAGATTGAAATTTTACTCTGATTGTATGTAAATATAGTCTGAAAATTTACGCCTTCACTGCGAAAAACGAATTTAATCTCTCGTTTAGACTCCACTTATAGCCCGAAGTAACTTTGTTCATTTGTTCTGTGATTACGGAGTCAACGTGTCATACATCATGCATGGCACACAGATAATATGACCCGTTAACCTTTGCTTACATACCCAGTGACCCCTCTTTTACCGATTTTTTTTTTTTTTTTTTTTCTATATATCTACTTGCCTCATGATACCGTCAGGCCTATCACCAGCCTCATCAACTTGTTTTTCATATTTCTGAATTATTATTTGTATTCAAGGTACCGACATCGCCAAGGACTGTTATTGAGCTAGCATTTTACTTACTCTTTTTGTTTTGATCTTAAGACTCATAATAAATAATAAATGATAATACTTGTTTCTAGTTAAAAATGTATATTGTTTTCATGAAGAATGGGGTGACGTGCACAAAAAAAGCTTGGTGCATTTTCTACGTATAACAATATTGTTCTGCTCTCCAAAGCAAGAGTTTTCGTTTATTTTGCGTATTTTTTATTATTGTTATATTATTATTATTATTATTATTATTATTATTATTATTATATAATCTTGATTAAACGCATAACATTTGTTGTTTTGAGTAATAAGTGAAGTTTCTGTGCACCCGTTATCTATGAAAAGTAAACAAAAAGACTAGAATACGTTTTAGGATATAATCCTACCTTTACTTTGTGTTACTCACTTAAGAATAAAATAAAACAACGTTGTAATTACAGTTGACAGCAACGTATCTCACCCCCTGTGTTTTCTTTCTATATTTATTGATTTCATTCTTTTTCTCTTTTTTTTCGTCTTTCTCTTTTATTTTATTTTTTTCTGCTCTTGATAGGTACCAGGTGTGCCAGAGTGCTGTACGTGACACCGCGTACATGTTTTTCAATATTTATTGTCCTTTGTTATGTATTATAAAATGATGAACACAGAATAAGAGGGATATTATATTAGATGAACAATTAAGAAATGTAGAGAATGATGAAATTTGAAAATAGCGATGTTATCATAACCTGATGAATTCAGGGTAAGAATGTATATTTGATTCGATGAGCATAAACTAAACATAAAGTGATGCATTTTGAAATAACGAAAACCTTCTCTAGAGTCTGTAAGACCGTGCACGTTTATTTAATTTTAATTTGTATTTTAATGGACGCCAACATAATGCGGGAGTTAAAGTGCAATGCAAGAAATTTTTGTATTATACCTGTAAGAAATATATATATACACTAAAACAACTTAAATTTGAACATTATAATAATGTAATCGGGCATACATAACCCCAGGAAAAAAAACAAATCTGTTTTAAATATGATTGTTTTCACGTTCACAAAGCAAGGCACTTTGATAGCCATAACAACGCCTGAGGTCACAGCCGCACAAATACTGACGGGGAAGCACTGAAGCAAAGGACAATGCACCTTTCCAGAGTGCATGCTGGCGAATGGGTTCCAAGATCTAGCTTTCGTCTCATGAGGACATTATGCAGATTTTGAAAAACTGATTAGTGATCCCATACCCGAAGCTTAACACGGATCAATAGTAATCGACATAAGGCCTATCTTCAGGCTTTTCACAAGGTTAAAAGGGAGAGCTTTGCATCCGATCTTGAAGCTTGGGTATCCAACATCCACCCTGACCCTACCGTGGTATAACTACTACCAGACTTTGGTTTGGGAGGCTGCGAAGATAAACATCTCAAGAGGTATATATGAGCGAAGCAAAGATCTGTATAAGGAGTATATTCATATATATACCGACGATCCATTTGCCGAAAGCACTGTGTAAGATCTCACTATCTCACACAATAACTTAGTTTACACATTCCATTGTATATCACTGTCTGTCTATGCCGGGGCACTTTGGAAGTTCCTTTAATGAGTGTATGTCGTACCCTCTTACCGTTGGTGAATTGTATTTCCCATAGGTACGAGATACGTATCAGTGTGTTATTCAGTGTATGTCTATAATGATCACGTCTTTTTGTAAGCTATGGAGTAAAGGGAATGCACGCTGCACTTTCTATTTACTTGACAAGCTATAATCGCATAAATGAATACATGATACCGAATAGTATGTATGATATTACGAGAATATGTATAGTTCCTTAGACACCGTTCACAACTCCAGTTGTAACAGACGCCTCTACGTAGGTGCCCGTTACCACTCAAGGGTTGCTAACCTGGCATGACCGGTCAACCCATGTTGTTCGTTTGATATATCTTATGCTAGACACGTGAACTACACTCATTCATACACACACACACATCCCATCCAATGGAAACTCCCACTCTCTCGTCATCTTATTCATATGTTTGTAGTTGTACATGTTTGTATGTGAGCGTCTATATTTGTTAGTAACAACAATCAGCAGTTCCTAAAAAAAAAAAAAAAAAAAAGATTCACATACGTCGTATATTCCCCTCTCTCTTTCTACTCCTATGTTAGTTGCGAAACTTTATCACATGTGTTTCACTGAGGCAGTACTTCACATGGTATCTGTAAATAAAGAGTTTATCTGCGCCTTTCATTTTAAAACTCCTACAGAGCCGGCACATTCAACAACAGTTTACAAAAAAATATACATTTTATAATTTCATTGTGATATATGTTTAAATATACATATATGTATACATACATATATATACATACATATACATTATATACATATATATATATATATAAATGTAGATATACATATACATATATATATAAATGTAGATATACATATCCACATGCAGATATATATATATTATATATACGTATACATATATGTACTGTTACAATCAAGTTCCTTGCTCAACTAAATCTCTCTTAATGGAGAGTTGCCTTTACTCATCCAGGGGATTAATCAAAACGAGTAAAGAGCAAACTTAATTGTAAACTTCTCAGATCAAGTTCAAATCTTTAACATTCTTATCAAAAGATAATTATTATCTTTCAAGTGTCTCACGATTTCTAATTTGTTCTCAACCTTCACTTTCTTAACATTAAATCATGCTATAACACTTATTACTGTATAAAGTCAAAATACAAATAGTTTGTTTCTCTTGTTCTAATGAAAATTTAATTTTGAGTAATTTCAGACTATTAGTCACTTTTCATATCTTAAATTCTGTCTCCATATACTTAATATATTTCAAACCCATTAAATAACTCAAAGGATGCAACAAAGAAATATGTAGAAATATGAAACAATAGTAGATGATTATAATGTATTATTCAGAAATTAATTACACTCTGGCAACTGTCGACAAGTAAAAATTATAAAAGAAAATGCATGTGAAACACCTTTTGCTTTTCAATTAATGATATAAATAATTGGGCAGCTCAAGTGATTAAATCACTGATGAAAAGGCAACGTCATTGCTGCACAAAATAAAAAGAAAACTCCTGACATATCACAAGTGAACACTCTGGGCATCACCCAAACACCGGTCACTTTTTAGACACCAAATCAACAAAATATTCAATTCCAAATACACCACATTACATATTATATATCATATAATCATATTGGAAGCATAGTACTGAGGTAAACAAACTTACAGCTAAATTTCAGCCCAAAAACGAAAACACCACAAGACTGTGCGTCTCACCTCCACCAAGTTCCAGTTCGAGTCCGCTGGGTCAAAACTATTTACCTTTGACAACTCTTTCCATCATCATAATATATATTTTCTAAGCACTTTGTGATTATCATTTTGAATAATAATTATTAGATTCTTGCAAAAATAAACTGCACAGTTAATGCATATTTCTGTTCATTACTACAATGCAAGATCCATATGAAAAGGCAAACACAAAAAAGATCCTTTACTTGAGAAGTTGATTATAAAACTACTCTACTTACCAGTACATATACGTATATATACATATACATATATATGGGTGTGTATAAATATAACCATATGGTAACCATAGGCACGGTATTCCCTGTTTAGTTGTTTAGCCCTTAATCCTCAAGGGGAACCTGAGGAGTGGACCATTTCTATCCCCAACATACTCCAGGCTTACCATGTCCTGTAATGAAGTTTTGTGCCCCTATTAGAGGCAATCAGTCTTGCCCCTTTATCGACTAGCCCCACTGACTTTAATTCCCCCGTTTCCCTAACCCCAGACTCCGACTCCGACTCCGAACATAACTACCCCCTTCTGAATGCCTATTATCACCTCAGTCCGGTCCAAATCATCCACGCAGGTGATTACTCAACGTCCAGGAAACATTCCTCCTCTCCCAGCATCCCCTACTTCATTTCCTCCATCCTACAGCTTAATTTACTACCCCCTCCTCTCTTATTACTGCAGCCTTATTATCTATCTCTCCTCAGTACTACTTCACTCAATGCCACTCCCTCTTCCACAAGGCCCCGTTCACATACTACCCCCGTCAGTACAAATCTTTCAAGTACTTTGTTTAGCCCAGCAATATAGGATCAATTATTTGCGAATCCCTCTACAGCCCCTTATTCTGGCAACACTCTTCTCTTCCAGAAATGAGTCCAAAAACAAGCAGGCAAAGTTTCCCTCCACAGCCGCCCTGATCGTTCCAACATTGTTACAGTTACATCTGAATCCCACTCGTTCCTCCCCCAATACTTGTACCTGAACTGTTTCCATCTCACCGACAAACTGCCTTGTCTTTGACAAGGATTGGTCAGATTGTGGAGAAGACTTGTTACGGCATTCCCCCTAGGAGCCGCCGTAAGTCCTTTACCATTATTGCCAAGATTACTTTCTCTAGACATGACCTCCTAAAAGATATTTATATTAGTAGAGAATCCCTCCCTGTCCAACCATATCAACCTCCCCCGCTCATGTCAGAATAGTTCTAGGTCACCTTGCCAAACTCTGCCGCTCCACAGCCCAATGCTCTCCATGTGCCCAACTTGGTTACGAGCGATCAAACTGCTATGCAAAATCATACATGTGTGCCAGTTGTGCTGGCTCCCACTATGTATTTTACAGGAGCTGCCCAACCAACAAGTTTAAGTCTGAGGTGGGAACTCACAGTTTCAAACTTGGCTTCACTTTACATGAGGCCAAACAGGAAGCACGTCGACGAGCTCTTTCTCTTACTCCCTACTCCAGTGTTGCCCTTCACTCCGCCCCTTTCCCTTCCTCCCGAAATACAGTGAAGCTGCTGGCATCAGGGCAGTGGTTCCAGTAAAAAAGGCGTTCATCAGTACAACTGGTAGTTCACGGCAGATGCAGAATATATCCTGGTGGAAGTTTAGTCCTACTTAACAAACAACAGAATCTGCGAGCAAAGAAAAAAGTTGGGGCCTTTACTTTGCATTTATATAGCTCTTGACATCACAAATATGACTTTACAAGGGATACCACGGCTGATCAGCTCAATGAACATTCCGTTTCATGAATGATATATATATATATGTGTGTGTGTGTGTGTGTGTGTGTGTGTACATATATCTGTTTATATATATAATACGCGTGTTTATAGATATATGTGTGTATGCATGTATGTGTATCCACATGTGTATATACATAGATGTATGTGTGTATCCCAATGCTGACGGGTATGGCGTGTACGTACGTGCCATGCCCACTGTGAGTTACTTGTTTAATTGTTTTTACACATAGAGGGTTGCACTTGTACTAAGTGACCAATGAGCCAATTACGAGTACTGTCTGTCTCGCCCGTTTACCCTTTTCTTTAGTTTATGAAAATATTTTACGTTGTCCTATCTTGCTATCACTAATGTTTATAACATTATAGTAATTATAATGTTTATAATAAAAATAACACCATCGATATTCATAGCACTAGGAAAAATACATTTTCCCCTCAATTCAAATCAGATAAAGTCACAAGGTCTACTAATTGACTCCTTTGTGCAGAGACATTTCACAAAAAATATAGAAAATGAGCACAGCATTTTCCCCATTTTTTATTCAGTTTCCCTGGCGGCATTGGGTTAAATATACATATATGTATAATATATAAATATATATATACATATATATAAAGTGTGTGTGTGTGTGTGTGTGTGTGTGTGTGTGTGTGTGTGTGTGTGTGTGTGTGTGTGTGTGTGTGTGTGTGTGTGTGTGTGTGTGTGCGTGTGTGTGTGTGTGTGTGTTTATATATATAATTTGTACTTGGGTATGAAATTTTATCTTGTCTTATTTGCTACCACCATGTTTCATTTATATTTTATATTCTTATTTCTTCCCTCATCTTCCACTTTTCCACGAGCGGTATGTTAGGGTTGTTCGATATCACTTAGTAACTTCTCGGTGCAGTTCAGATGTTGTATTTTATCTATATATTCATTGCGAGTGTGCGTGTGTATATGCTATGATAAGGCTATACTTCGATTTGAAAATGTATATGAATTTCCCTCTCCAGATGGGCGTTCATTCTACCATATTTTCTTTTATGTGTCATCGCACTAAGGCTGTTTTTGCCTTGTATTCTGGTGGCTGTAACAAACCAAGAAGAGAAACAAAGAAAATACTTGTGCATATACTTACACACACACACGCACGCACAAACACATACGCATACACACGCACGCACACACACACACGCACGCACGCACGCATGCACGCACACATACCGGAGGCTCACATACGCACGCACAGACACATACGCATACATACACACACACACACACAAACACGCACACACACACACACGCACAAACACATACACATACACACACACACGCACGCACACACTCCAATCCCTTGCAAGTTGTCGTGGAGGGTCTTAGGAGACGGAGACTAAAGCCCAACGTTGTGGATCTCCCCCCCACCTTGAGCTTCAACCCTCGAGTCAACTAATTTTGCACGATCTTTTCTTCCTCTTCCTTATCTTTCCCAACTCCTTCCCCCATTCCCTTCCTAAGGTGCAAGAGTCGCGTTGAAAGGATGAAAGGCTGACTTGGCTCTCTGAAGCCGGTCATGAACGACCTCAGGGATCCATGAGCACGGCATTCCCTTGGTTAATTGTTTAGCCTTTAACCCTCATGGGGACCCTGAGGGATAGACCTTTTATCTATCTTATTTCAGGCTTACCATGGCCAGTGATAAAGATTGTACCTTTATTAGGGGCATCGAGGCATGCCCCTTTATCAAATAGCCTCTCTGAATCTAACTTCTCTGGTTTACTGACCCCTGACTCGCCTTTGATCACGGCTCTGAACACTGCTACTACCCACCCACCCTTCGTCGATACAAAATGTCAACTTGATCCATCCCGAATCATCGACCCAGATTATAACTCGACCTTCAAAAGATACCCCTTCCTCACTCCCAATATCCTCCAGCCCACCATTTAAAAGTATTCGCCGCTAATGACCTTAGTCGTTGACGCGGCCGATCATTCTAAATAATCAATCAGTCCTGCACAATTTTCTTCATCTTCTACCTCTTCCTCCCTTGTTACAGCTCTTCAACCCTATTGCCTTCCAGGTCGTTCCCCCCTCCACCCGTCCTCACCGCTCTACAATTCCCACTTCTACAAACCTTTTGAGTACCCTATTTAGCCCAACCAATTGGGACAGATATATTGTTTTATAATGTTTTTCATATTTTCTTTTTACTTTCCGCATATAAGAGCACATTCTGCCTTTCTAAAAGGTAAACATTTAAGGCTGCCCCTCTGTCTTATATCATAGAAAAACTACATCTCTTTGTGACTGTCCGTAAGATTAGACAAATATTTAAGAGGTTTCTCAGCTCTCAAGGGATATAAATGTGAGTATTATTCATGCACCAGACTGTTTTGATAAAAAGGCTTACTATATTTTCTTTGCCTGGAAATTGAAGCTTTGTTGTTCCTTAATTATGAATAGTGTATTGTGTATTAAGGAAGTAGACTGTATGATGTCCATATAAGTTTGATACGAGTGATAAATATTACCAATAATGTTATAAGGTCTCATTTCCGCCGTCAAAAAATGTCGTGCTACAATTTCCTATAACACCGCGGAGTCATATATAAACACCTGTGTCTTGCTAGCGTGCGAAGTTCAAGTTTGATACTGCAGTGTATGATGTATTATTCAGTATCGATGAGAATATTAAGAAGTTTATTATTGCACCTAGTGCTAGACTAAAAGTATTTGCATCTCTGTATGCATATTCAAATATATATATATATATATATATATATATATATATATATATATCGTAATAATGAGAAGTCACACGCGGGTGTCGTAGGGGAAGTCACCGCCGTGGCAAAAGTGTCAGCGCGCCAAACCGCGGTTGATTAGGAAGGGCATCCACTCAGGCAAGGGGGGCACTGCCATATAACCTCTCAATAATAAATTGAGAGAGGCCTATGTCCTGCAGTGGAATGAATGGCTGTTATAAAAAAAAAAATATATATATATATATATATGTATATATATATATATGCATATATGTATATGTGTATATATATATATATATATATGCATATATGTATATATATATTATAAATATTATGTACATATGCATGTTTTCTTTTCAATTTCCATTTATTATGGGTATACGTAATATGATATAATATGGGAAAACATGTGAACATGTCTTGTTCTAGCAAGAAAATATTGATCATAAAAATCTACACCACTATCGTAGATAATAATATACATACTTTAATATGTATATTAAATCTCTCTCTCTCTCTCTCTCTCTCTCTCTCTCTCTCTCTCTCTCTCTCTCTCTCTCTCTCTCTCTCTCTCTCTCTCTCTCTCTCTCTGCTTCCCCCCTTTCCTTGCCATCTCTTTCCCTTTCTTCGCCATCTTTCCTTTTTTTTTTCCTCTCTCCCCTCCTCCCCATCTCTCTCCCTTTCCCTCCCCATCTTTCTCTCTTTCTTCCTTATCTCTCCTCCTTCCTTTCTTCCTCTCTCCTCCTACTTTTCTTCCTCTCTCCTCCTTCCTTTCTTCCTCTCTCCTCCTTCCTTTCTTCCTCTCTCCTCCTTCCTTTCTTCCTCTCTCCTCCTTCCTTTCTTCCTCTCTCCTCCTTCCTTTCTTCCTCTCTCCTCCTTCCTTTCTTCCTCTCTTCTCCTTCCTTTCTTCCTCTCTCCTCCTTCCTTTCTTCCTCTCTCCTCCTTCCTTTCTTCCTCTCTCCTCCTTCCTTTCTTACTCTCTCCTCCTTCCTTTCTTCCCCTCTCCTCCTTCCTTTCTTCCTCTCTCCTCCTTCCTTTCTTCCTCTCTCCTCCTTCCTTTCTTTATGTATGCCCTCAACCCCTCTTCCAGGAAGAACCCTGTAAAAACTGGCGCGTGTGAGAAGACAACATCGCTCGTGACGGCCACGCAGACGTCCGTGATGACCAACACAAACGTTGCTCACCTCACCGAAATATACGTTTCCTTCACCACGCCATCGTTAACGTCGACGTTCTCCCTTACGCCGGAGGTATTCGTTGCTGGTAATGTTTTTAGTAATCTGTTACTCTTGAGTGTTGTGAAAGTGTGCCGTTTTTTTTTTGTTTTTTTATTTTGTTTTTGGGGGGTTGGGTATTACTGATATTGATATCATAGCTCTAGTGTATATATATATATATATATATATATATATATATATACATATACATATACATACATAATTGTATGTATATATTGTAGTGCACGGACATATGTAGTCCCCAGGGGGTCCCACCTACCAAGAAGGGTGCTTTAAGGACCAAGGCAGTGGGCATCTGTAGGGCAAGCCCACGCCCTGATGTCAAATCCCCTACTACTATTGACGTCCCACGAGGAATATGACCAGCGGGAAATCTCTTAATAGTCCAGGAAAAGAGAGGCATATTTAAATGAGATAAATAAAAACACTGTGTAAAGTTCAGGGAGAAAAAGATGGGATAGGCTAACGCAAGAACAGTACAATATGCAGGAGGAGTGTAAAATGAAAGGGAAATATGCAGTAGAAGAATATGTGGAAGAAATGAAGTCAAGTAGAAGAACCACGAGGCTGCATTTGATATCGGGGTGTATGCATAAGTGTAATTTTGCACGGTCCACATCCTATCTTTAATCAATACTGTCACTTAGGCTCAATACCTAACTTCCCCCGTCCTTTCAGGTTTCTTAGCTGGAGCTGTCGGCCACGTAGTATCAGTTCAGTTTAAAATATATCTAAAATTGCCAGAGGATGAATCACGAATGTATTTTCAGACAAAGTACAAAGGCCGCGGAAGGCCGTGACGTGTAAAGTTTGAACTTAAATAAAATAGCAATAAACCTTAAAAATAACATTAATATAACACGAAATATATGGCATTAAATTTAAAAAAAAAAGGTAAATACATTAGATAAAATACATCAAAACATATACCATCTCAACACAACTCCCAGTCAGCAAGCAAACCGCACACACCCATAGAAACACCGCACGCAAGCCCACGTAGACGCGTGTTTTGACATACGTATGCAGACAAGCATATGCTAACCATTGCAACTGTAAATACAGCTTATACATACACACCCACACATACATAGCGCACGGATTGCATGCGTTCCGAAGAGCGCACGCAAAGCAACACTCGTTCACTCCATCACGCACACACTCGTACGTACCAACATACGTAAATACACTTACACATACATATACACATACACATAGTCATACATATACTCATACTTGCATAGACACATGCACATGCTGTGCATGCATTAGGAGCGTATACACACACACGTATATGTATATATATGTATATATAAATGTATATATATACATATATATGTATATATATTTATGTATCTATATATATATGTGTATGTGTATATATTTATATGTGTGTGTGTGTGTGTGTGTGTGTGTGTGTGTGTGTGTGTTTGTGTGTGAACATATTATATATATATATATATATATATATATATATATATATTATATATACATGTGTGTGTGTGAATAACGAAATATATATTCACACACACTCACAGAATGTAATGTAAAAATACATATATAGCTCCTTACCCCCAGTATTATTGGAACCTGCAGACATGTTAATTTATCATTTTTATATTTTCACTGAATGATTATGTTAAGTGAAAGTTAAGGTATCGCTTAAAATTTTGTATTGGACTTTACATTTAGATCTAGATCAAGATTTCTGTAAAAAAAAAAAAAAAAAAAAAAAAAAAAAAAAAAAAAAAAAAGCAATCCTCCCCCCCTTTTTCTCATTTTTAGGAACATTGAAAGCCTAATGAAAGAATAATGGTCAGAACGTGAAGGCATTAGCAAGTTGCAAATCCTTTACATTCGTTTCCAGGCATTGTCGGTCTATCACTCTGGCCTTGCTGACGTATGTAATAAAAGGGTGTAACTGATACGGTATCCATGAATCTAAAACATAAAGATTAATTAACACAACTTGGTTGCGTTATTCACACTCACACGCACATCTGTGTGTGTGTGTGTGTGTGTGTGTTGTGTGTGTGTGTGTAATAATGTTTATTGAACACCTGTTTTCCTATACCCCCACCCCACCCACACATACACACACACACACGTTGTATATATTTGTAAACGTGTGTGTCTGTATTTGATTTCGATGCGCAGACTACACTGTCCCTGAGTATATTTTATATTCGTAAAGGCCTTATCACACTAGCATTTTTTCCGTATTTATTTTTCTATCTTTTTTTCGTTTTCTCGTGAATTTGAGGCTTTCTGCATGTATTGCCTGCATACGGAGTGCCTCTCAGACGAAGCCGGTAGCGGCTGTTTCTGACAAATTTCCCTCATGATCTTATGGTGCGAAGAATCAATACAGCTAGTTTTGTTATTGTTATTTATTGATAAATTAAACAGGATAAGTTAATATAAACATAAGTTAATATTCTAGATTAGAATCATATTTCTTTACATTAACCTACCTTGCGTTCCGTTGGAAAATACAGAATACTTTTGTGCGCTACAAAGAATACGGTCTGTAGCATTATGGGTATGCTCAAATGTAAACAATTGACTCACGCGAGCTTTTTGTGTTTTAAATTTTGTTTTTAATCATATCTACAAAAAAAATTTATTTATGGTAGTATTTATAGTAGTCCTCCTTTTATCTCTACATATCATATTTATCTTAATGTTGCGTTCGGAACTCCTTGTCTTGCTCGTCCAGACGAATTATCAGGAACAGCATGACAACGAGGCCGCATTCGGAACCTACGAGGCCTTCATTCCCCACAATTCAACCAGCTCGAAAGTAAACATACACTATTTTATCATATCAGTGTCTTTATTTTACACTCTGCGTAGGTTTTGTAACTCCTTTAATGCACAAATAACCTACTTACACGTGACAAATACAAGAATACCGTTTGTTAACAACAATAAAGGGCCATAAAATTGCCTATTAATATCTTAATGTTGCCTGCAACTGTCATTGTTTACATACAATTGCTATTGTGATGCCTTTTCGGCCGACTGAGAACCGGGCGAGATGGACGAGACAACTTGTCCAGGACGCGGAAAGCAGGGGTTCCGAACGGTCAAACCATCTTGTCCACACTGTTAGACGAGGAGTTCCGAACGAAGCATTATATATATTGTCCAGCACTAGGCTTACAAGTCAGGAATCATGCTCATGTTCCTTCACATTTACCATCCTCTGCTTAGCTGAATATGTCAAATACCAGTCAAGAAGTACCCACTAGATTTCAATTGATCTTAAAACTTCATATAGCAGAATCTATACCGAAAAATATATCTTGACATTCGACATTGGCTGTGTTAGTAAATAATGTACGCGTCGTCTGCCAGACCGTTGCGTTTGTGCACCACACTAAAAATACAGTATCGCGCTATAGGCCGTTCCGTTCAAATTGTGCGCTTCCTAGAGCTACGAAGTGCCCATCGGAACGCAGGGCTGGTATGTATATCGTGTGATTCCCGTTACTTCACTCAGATGACGCCATGTTTTTTACATGGGCACTATGTTTGCTCCTTTGGTAGTGTGCTTGAGTCAGTCCTTTTGCATACGGAAACGCAAAAATTGAAGGGAAAAGTGCTAGCGTGTTAAGGCCTTTATAACGTAGGTAAAATTGATTTTCTAAATATGCATAGTTTTGGTTCTTCCTACAGAAATTTTTCCATCACGCCAAGATGCAGAAAATGTCTAAATGAAAGGTCCGTGAAACTTTAAAAAGAAACCTGCAGTAACACGCAGACATCATTCACTTTTTGATTACTTGGGCTCTCCCTTACGGCCTATAGTATTTATGAACAGTGCTTGTTATCAAACACCCCTGAGCTGTTCAATTGTAGCTGTAACATTAAGCAACACACGTTTGTGTAGCAATCGCTCACCCAGCACCATTAGACAATAAGTTACTCAAGTTATTCAGTTTTCCAAATGTTATTGACAGTGGATTGGCCATAAGATGCACGTCTTCTCTCTCTAACCTGACTGGCTCTCATAACTGACAGAATAAGTAACGGTCTACCTCACTGACACCCTTGTATGGACGAAAAAACATATAACAAAAACTTTGCCTGTCACAGTCGCCGCACCGAAGACTGTCACAGAGGTCTGTCTTCACATTCAACCTAATGAAACTGTAATGCCTTTGTCATATTGCATTATATTTATTTTTTTTACTTTTGGTTCAGGTAGCTGCAACGACGGAAGTTGTGACTGTGGCGTCAACACGATCAGAGTTCGAGACTTTGATATCAACTGTAGTTTCTTGGACGACCAGCATTACTACCGAGGTCGTCCCTTACGTGTCCACAATGACAGTCACAAGCACATACCATGATATCGTCCAGGTCGTGGAGTCGGTTCAGTCCAGCTTGCGAACACCTGATATACACACTTGTATTTTTGTTTTGCATACATATCAAAGAGTAGAAAACACGTACAACAAAAGAACACCTGTACTCCCGCGCATACAACAACGGCCGACGTATTGCCATTTATCCCTTGATGGTATATTTTCCTCTACCAGGTGATTGAAGTGTGGCAGACCGTGGTGTGGCAGACGGCTAAGCAAATCATGTTCCTGCAGGAGATGCTGACGGGACAGGAACTTACTGTAACAGTATGATGTGATGGCTGTATTTGGTTGATGATATTAAAAAAAAAATGGCTGCAATAATGTTTATATGTAATTTCATTATCCATATTTTTTGGAATAACAAGACTTTCAAATGGGAATAGATAAAACGTGTAAATATCAGCATACGATTAAGAAAAAAATAAAAGGATTAATATGAATATAATCAGTTGAAAATATATGCCGGACTAAACAAGGGAAAACGTTCAGAAATTCTCGATATGAAAAGATGTGTTCCCCCATCCATAATAAACAGTTAGGTATAATATCGGTACTGAAAACATCTGAACGGAGAGTTCATTATGTATGCTTGTGTATTTTAGCTCCAGTTATGTTCCCTTTCCTTTGTACGGCTAATATACAAACACTAAATCCATTTATGTAGACATTTTATTTGACGGATCTTGGGACCGCAGTCGAAGGCACTGTAATGACTTTAATTGTTTTGTTACTACAGAATACGTATAATAAAATATGTGAATGAAGGTAATTCACTAATGTGGAACGGAAAGTGGTAATTATATTTATTATTAATTTTTGTTTAATCATTGATATTCATGAGTTGAAACTATAATATTTATACAGGGCGAGTATAACGTTTTCCTGATAATGGAAATTTATAGCACAAACCAACCTAGATAGACAGACACACTTTTTTTTCTCATGCACATTTAAAATATATTTATATATTTTTTTTTTATCTTACTAGTGGCGTTCCATTTACCATTATCTTATTGTAAAAGATAAAACGCAACCACAACTACACAAAGACTCAGATATGGTTATATACGAGCTCCTCTAAATGTTAAAGAGTATTAATGGTTACTGAGAGATTTTAAGACTTTCAAATAGCAATATAAACAACATTAACGGTCTCTACAGTACATACGTGTAGCTTATTCATGCATTTATGATCACCAACACTACCAGTCTTCTATGAACTTGTCATATACCATCTGTATGGCAGATTTTATCCTTATTTTCTAAAATATGCAAGGAAAAAGTATGAATTCGTTGTTGCATTGTTACAACATCCTTGTTTCTATCTAGAGTGGTTTCCGTTTGTTCGTTTTTTTTTTTTTTTTTTTTTTTTTTTATAGAATCAGGGAAAGGCTCGTTACCCAGCATATCAAGGGAAAACAATGGTATTCACCCGGTTGAAATATTGCCGTAAAATCGTACGTATGATCTTAAAGAATAATGGATGGGATTAGTTCCTTAGAGGTGAACTGTGTGATTAAATATATTATATAATTGTATTAGTAGAGTTTAAAGAGGATGGATTTATTTTCATAAAGTTACCATACGAAATTTCCCACTTTGATAACGCTCTGGCTTATGTTTCGACAGCTAAAAATATACATATTAATGCAATGGAACAAACTCATTAGAGGCAAAAATACATTTTACATTCATTTACCACGCTCCCTGAAAAAAATGTGCTATATAGAAGCACTGTTATATATTTCATTGTTATTTACCAACACCTGTATCCAAAGTTTCCACAAATAGCACGAGAGAGGAGTGTAAGCTTTTTCTGTGTGAAGACACTTGTGTTCGATCCGCCCCGAGGACCGGTCGGTCGCCTCTTCCACAGTGTAATTTTGTGCGATCGCTAACGGTGAAAGTCAGGTACAGCAATAATCCCTATTGTATTTGTATATCTTAATGAATTTAATGTGTGCAATGCTGAAGGTAAGGGTGAGCGTAATCGACCAAACTTAGTGGCAAGTTAAGACTAATTGCGTCGAGGAGGGAGAGGGGGAAAAAAAGTTTTTGAGATGATTTTCGTTTTATGCTTCTTTTGGGTTTGATTAGCTTAAAAGTAATTAGCATATGATCAAGAGCTGGGTATTTGCATTCTGAGGTTATGTTTATTTTATAGTTATCGAAGGAAACACAAATATAGAGATGACGTCTGTGTGAAGCTGTAACGAGAATAACTAAAAGGATGGAAATGATAGTAATTATAATTACAATTATAATACAATAAT
The DNA here is from genome assembly GCF_019202785.1 of Penaeus chinensis. Lineage (NCBI taxonomy): Eukaryota > Metazoa > Arthropoda > Malacostraca > Decapoda > Penaeidae > Penaeus > Penaeus chinensis. The sequence goes on along the minus strand of NC_061833.1, from coordinate 20,429,997 downwards.
GATGAGGATAATAACAAGAAACCCAAACAATATTAAGATTGCAGTACCGGTGAATATGCAGTAAATGTTGAAGCTTCAGAGCAAAAGAAAGTGGAGAAAAGTATTTATATTTTGCTTGAAAAAGTGGACTCGTAACGGAATGCACAAACGAAGCTCTAAATTCGGATAATTTTAGATGATAAATCCAGAGAGAGATTATACCTAGGTTTAAGTCCTGATAGGAAACAGTCGAGTAAGTTTCGAGGTGGGAATGCACAAACGAAGCTCTAAATTCGGATAATTTTAGATGATAAATCCAGAGAGAGATTATACCTAGGTTTAAGTCCTGATAGGAAACAGTCGAGTAAGTTTCGAGGTGGGAAGCGAACTCAAAATACTGTGAAATTAACTAGACAGTCTAGAACTTAAAACTACATAACTTGGGGCATAGCTAATCGTTATACATCCGTTTTTTTATCATTAAGAACTGAAGGAAAGTTTAATGTGCTTATTTATTTTATTGGAACAGTATGACAATTTTACAGTAAGCGTCTTCAAGCATATTGAGCATTATATAAACATAAAATGAAGCAGAAAGGCGATATGAAGCAACTATGACATTCCTCTAGGCTCCTCTCTAGAAAGCTATACATTATTCTCTCAAAGTATTTCATTTCTTTTTTTTAATGTTGCAAAGACGTCACTTCCGAAAGACGCACGATGTGCTACACCATTCTGAATCTCCTAATTAATGCAAATCCATGTGTGTTTTGCATATTCCTTCAGCCTCTTGGATGATACCTGCTCTTGGCCTTATCTGTCTATGCAATTGACGATTTGATTAATTATCCAATCTTTATCACTGATGAAAAAAGGCAGCTCTTGCAGTAAACATTTCGACAACTATAAAAGTAGTAACAATGTAGAAATGCATTAGACGAGTCTCTGCATAATTACATTCCTGAAAATGAATGTGGAAGTGCCCCTTTTCCAATGACTGATATGGGATGATTATCAGTATAAAATTTCCTTCAGCGCAAATGGTCCGGGTATGGAAACTATCGAGTCTATGTCCAGGATGAGCGAAAAGATATAGAAAAATGATCACTTACAAGATCACGTTTCACATATAGGGTTTGAGGTTCTTTGTCCATTTCGCTCTATTTACTTAAAACGCCATTTATGTATTTATCTGCCTACCTGTATGTCTATTCATCTCGTACACTACCACAAATATTCACAAACAAGACTCGCAAACACAACACATACAGAAACACACACGTACACAAACACATGTGTACACAAACACACGCACATACACAAACACACACACGTACACAAACACACACACATACAGACACACACGTACACAAACACACACATACACAAACACACTTACACAAACACACATATATACGAACACACACGTACACAAACTTTCACACAAACATCTTTTGTTACAATTGTGTGCTTGTCTGTGAGCAGGTGTGCTTGTTACTGACATTATTTACCAATAACAAGATCAACTTTCATACACACTGGTTATAACGCACAGATGTTTTCCATTAAAACAAAACACACTCAAAATAACTGCCTGACTTATCTTTCATGTTTCGCTTTTTTACTCCACTTTTACTGTAATTGTGCATTAGTTTGAGCAATTGTGCTTGTCTTACCTAAGGCCTTTTTTTAAACATTTCCGAAACTGCAAACATTTTGATACACCCTGATACATGTTTGTCCTTTGTGCGTACATTATTGGAACCTGTTGAATTTTTTTTTTTTTTTGTTTTTTTTTACGTTTGTCTCAAAGTGTATGTCTTCAACTTGATACGGTTTGATATTTTTCAGATTTATTTCACGTAGTCTCAGATTTATATTCTCATTAATTACAAAGGGCATCGTAAGTTGCTTGATAAGACTTTTCATTGCGAAGGTGCATAAAACGTGTCTGTGCCTTTTTAGGAGTACATCAAATAAACGTTCACTTTATATGGGTATGATTTAAAGCCAACCATGACGGTCGCTGGAACGTGGTAAGAATTTCTAACGTGTCCGAGTCATATAACATGGTATTGACTTCGGTGGGATGAATGATTTCAAAATCATTCTGTGCGACTATGATATAACCTTGCAAGCTCAAAAAATATAAAAGAAAATGCTGTGTATCATAATTTGTTGATATACTTCAAACAATACACCAAGTAAATGCCCCAGATGTCTAATTTGGACCTGGAATTCACTCGCAGTATATACGATAAGATGCAAAACCTTATGCAACTTCCACTTTTCATATAAAGTATAAGGTATGTAATTTATAGAAAATATTTTGATCGGAAGCTGAGAAATACATTTAAACTTTCCACGGCCTTGCAAAGCGAAGAGTGGCGTGTATAAACAATATAAGTTGCAGAGTATGCAGGTACTTTTCCCATTTTATTTGAATCTTCCACAATGTTTTGCTCGTAATTAAAAATCATAGTAGCATTTAATGTACTTTAATAGTTTTCTACTGTCATTTTAAGTGATATGAAAAAAAAAAAATGTTTTTTGTAGCGACCATCATACAACTTGAAATAATGAATCAAAGTGTTAGGGTTATCGGGATGCTATAAAAAAAGGGCCTCTAGTGACGTGTATACCTATACGACAATCGACATTTACAGATAGCTTACAGCACACTTGTTTTCCTCAACACAAGTTCATTTTGCTTTTTTTTTTTTTTTTTTTTTTTTTTTTTTTTTTTTTTTTTTTTTTTTTGTACTATTATTGGCGTGTGTACATGATACTTGGCGAACACGGCGGTAACTGAGCATGGTTACCCACTGGTGTTTATGTTAAAGATATCAAGATCGTTATTAGTGGCAAACACCTGTCTCTTAATATGAACATCGTGCACTTAATTACCATTTTTATTGCATACTCAGGTAAACTGAAAACCAATCATTGGCTTTCAAATCGTGTCAAATAAAATTGGATTTTTTTTTTTTTTTTTTTTTTTTTTTTTTTTTTTTTTTTTTTTTTTTTAACTAGAGAGCGGATAATTCGTGTTTTGATATAAGAGAGTAATGGAAATTACTTAATTATAGGTTCCGGAGAAAATGTGAATCAAAACACACCATGAAAACACGTTGAACAGATATATTTGGTAAAACATAAATATGAATGATTACATGGAACATATTTAATTAGCTTCCTCGTAATCCCAAAAACTCAGATATGTATCAGTTTTTTAGGGAATTATTGAAGCCAATTGTACAGTTGATGGTGACGTACCTTTATCATTTTGCTGCTCTGAAAAAAATCGAAAATAATTGTTATATAAATTCCTCAATGTAGAAAAAAGGGAAACGAGCATAGTGTTTAATATTAGATATGAAACAATTATTGTAGAACAACGAACATCGAAGATTCTGCATAGTACATTCAGTGTCCAGTATCGCATTACGCATAAGTCCAAAAGTAATGCATATCTCATAGGTATAATAATAGGTCAAAATAACTACACACTAATCCTTAAGTGTATATGTACTCCATACCTGTTTATCCCATATTTCTTCACCCAATTCTCCCATACATGAGCGGACAGTTATGCGTGGTATCTTTGGTATCTCCAGTGAATAACACGAACTAGTATGGTTAGAGCAATGTAGCGGAAGCATAAAGAGAACAGGACAGTTCAAGAGATATGACCATGGAGCATTGGGTGTGGGTGCTAGTTCTCGCAGGAAGATTGTGCGGTTTTAAAATGGATTACAGCCGTGTGCTTAGACAAATGTTTGACTTTACACATTTACGTTCTCGGCGTACTACGTATGTGGATATCACTTTTCGGAATGCTTGAACAATTCTGATGTTACAAATTTCGTGTTTCACATTGCACAATGTTGGTGAGCCTGATGAATAAGAATGATCAGAATTGGCAGCCCTGAATAATAAATTGCTTCCTATATTGCTGAAAATGCAAATGTTTTGATAAAGATATCTTGCAGTACGGCTGTTTCTACCCCAACAATTTATTTAAACTGTCTCTAAACGTGTCATAGTTGCCAGATGTATGCAAACTTCAATTAATTTCCCATATGCCTCAATTATTTTTCATTGTCAAAAATGTAACACTTCGTATTTGACAGCCCTATTCTTAATATTGGTCATAAATGTATGAAGCTATTTCATACAACACCAAAATCTAAAACATCTGTTTATCTTATCAATTAATATTCCCAAGATAAAATTGAATATACATCTTGGTTCAAACACTGTTCTTATTTTTTGGGGGAGAAATTATACAGAGAACAAGCACAATCTGTGTAACAGCACAACCTCCAGAGAATAATTCCTTAAAATTGTATCATGACATGATATTGGTGTATTTGTATAAAACGATATAAACTATATATCCACTTTCTTTGCATATGAAACTGATATGGAGCCGTTTAGGATGTCACATCTAGTTGATTTATTATATAATTGTGGAGTCGAAATTTTGAGGGTACATATACGGCATTATGTCCACATTTTGTGTAAGTTGAATAGCTAAAATTATTACCAGTATATTGCCTAGACGTTTTTATTTTGCCAAAGCTTATGTTTTAGTATCATTTAATAATTTTCATTAACAAATTATTTTAAACTAACACTAGTTTTAACAGAAATCCGAACTAAATGTAAATCCTTAAAACACGTGGC
>NC_061833.1:20367829-20412829 GCF_019202785.1 Penaeus chinensis | reverse complement strand
TTCTTACCTGAGTGTGAATGTGTGTGTGTGTGCGTGCGTGCGTGCGTGGGTAGGTGGGTGCTTGGATGCGTGTATATGTGCATCTAAAGTATATTCATATTTATACACACACACACACATATATATATATATTTATATATATATATACATATATACACATGGGTGTGTCGTATGCGTGTGTGTGTGTGCGAGTGTGTGTATAAGTATGTATAAATAGCTCCCACGTGGCTAGCTCCAATATAAGTATGAATAAATAGCTCCCACGTGGCTAGCTCCAATATAAGTATGTATAAATAGCTCCCACGTGGCTAAGCCAGCCGGCGGTCCCAGAGGGCGTGAGCACGCCACCCACCAGTACTTAAGGCTCAGGATGACCCAGGTCAGGGGTGTCACTTCAGAGAGTTCCTGCCGACAGTGTGTCGGGTCAGCGCTGGCTGCTGAGCCAGCCGTCCGCGCCCGCTCTCCGGGCAGACCCAGCACTAAGCCTTACCCAGACTTGTATCCGTGTGAATTACCTGTGTTGCTTAAGCTTCTGAATAAAAGAGGTTAAGCCAACCGTACCTTTCACTACTTCTGCTAAACCATATGTTTAAGGCGGTCTTAATAGCCTTTACAGTGTGTGTATGTGTGTGTGTGTGTGTGTGTGTGTGTGTATGTGTGTGTGTGTGTGCGCGTGAGTGCGTGCGTGTGTTGTGATTTATATATATATATATATATATATATACATACACAATATGTATATACATATATATACATATATATTCAAGTGCAATTGCAAAGCAAGCGCTCTACCACTGAGTTAAGCTCCCTCTTATATGTATATATGTATGTATATATACATATACATTTATACATAAATCAGTTGATAAGCCAGAGAGAAGCGTTTTACAAAAGCATCCATGTCAAAAGCAAAAGAGAACAGCTGAAGTTATACACATTCATTCGGTCCTAAACACTTGTGAACTTTCTGTGTACAAGACTATGTAGTTCCATGGAATGGTCATTATTGAACGCAAATGTGTGTGTATGTATGTGTGTGTGTGTGTGTATATATATATATGTGTGTGTGTGTGTGTGTGTGTGTGTGTGTGTGTGTGTGTGTATGTGTGTGCGCATGTGTGTGTGTGTGTGTGTGTGTGTGTGTGATAGAAATCCAAATAGGTCTCATAATTACTTGAAAATAGAAGTCGCCAGACACGTACTCAGACAATATACTTGGGCGTCATGGTGTATCACCTACAGTCTTTACAGAATGTAAGTGTAAATAACTTTAAATTCTCTCTGAGGAGAATTTAAAGTTTTTAAACAAAAATATGCTTCTCTTTTTTCTGAGTTGCAGTACTTTTCACTTGAAAATTCCTCCATCAATCGAATTTTATATTTTGTCAACACTTGAATATTAATTTAAAATGAATAAGAAATGGCGAAATTGCTGTGCTCATTTTCTATATTTTTGTGAAATGTCTCTCTTTCTCTCTTTCTTTTTTTTTTCCCCCTAGTGCTATGAATATCGATGGGCCATTCGTGCACTCGTGTATGAAACTCTGATGAGCGAACACCTTGTTCAAACGCAGACCCGCAGCTCTCTACACTAGGGTATCCCTTGTGGGCTTTGACCCCTGGGTAGGGAAGCCCAGTAGTCTGGGTCGTCCTTTGAGAGCACTTTTTCTTTTGTTCCGAATTCTTTTCAACTTCATGTGACTTTCCTGAGCCTACCGGAGTTCCTCGTGAACTCCCGTATTCGCTTGGGGGGTGGGTATTGAATTATCGTCCTTCGCCAAGGCAAGATCGGCGGTAAGGAAGTGTCCTACACATAACTCGATCCCTCTGTGGTACTGGAGAACGCAACCAGGCTTCCACTGGGGGAGGGGGAGATAATGTTGGTGATACCAAAAGGTAAGAGTTTTTGATCCCTTCAGGACTACGGCTTTGAGACAAGGTGTCGAACCTGATCCGATACCCAGGATGAATGATACCCCAGCTACCCCTTCTCCTCCTCAAGGAAGAGGGGCGACTCATGACCACTCTTTGACTAATTTGAATATGAACAACGGAACCCCTACTAATGACAAACCTAGAATACCACTTTTCAAAATCCCCACCGAGAATGCAAGGTTCGCGAATGTTAAATGCGTGAATGAAAATCAGTCGCTTTTGAACGTGAACCCCTTTATCACCAAAAAGGTCCTTGATGGTCAAGTGGACGGCGATTTTGATTTTGTCAAAAAATTGCGAGATGGAAGCCTCCTTGTTAAAGTACAATACAACTCCCAGATTAAGGATTTACTTAAGCTGATGCAAATTTATGATCTAAGGGTTAAAGTAACTATTCCTATTGGTCCAAATACCTGTAAGGGTGTAATCTTTCACAGGGTTTTGAGAACGATGGATGGAAGTGAAATTCTCGAGGGCATGAAGGACCAAGACATAGTGGACGCTCATTGTATGACCAAGAAGGATGGGAATGTGCGAACGAAAATTGGACTATGTTTGTTTACCTTTGCTTTAAATAAAAGCCCTAAGTATGTTAGATATGAACGTGTCCAAGACTTTACATCCAAAAGCCAATGCATTGTAATAGATGCCAAAAATACGGACACACCTCATATGTATTGATAAAGACTCAAATAAATGTGTTTGCCGTAAATGTGCTGAAGCCCATGACACCATCACATGTACTAGCCAGATTTCCAAATGTGCTAACTGTGGAGGTCCCCATCAGTCAGGATCTGCTGAGTGCAGCATCCTGAAGAAGGAGACTGAGACATTAGCATATTTGAGAAAACATAAAGTTAGTTATACTGAAGCTAAGAGGAAAGTGGAAAGTTTGACACACAAACCCGATACTTCCTATGCTGCAGCAGTAACTAATATCACCCCTAGTGCAAGTAATGTCAGTCAACAGCTTGCAGCTAAGGATAAGGAAATTGCCAAACTCAAACAAACCGTTAAAGAACTAAACATTAAAGTTTATCAATTGACTAAATTGTTCGACCAAATGGCTGCATCAACCCAGCATAAACATCCTAAGGAGGCTGATACCGAATCAGTCCGTGCGACTCCTATGAGGACTTCGCCTGGCTCGCGATCTGTCGGTCGTCTCCCTCGCCAGGAGGTGCAGGACATGGAGGCTTCTGTCTCCAAACCATCCCGAAAGAGGTCCTCGGGAAGCGAGGGAGAGGAGGCGCCTCCCTCCTATAAAAAGAAAATTAAAACTGGCGGACAAGGCACTTCTAAACCCCATAAAACGTAATCTTCGCGTCGAGCATTATACAATGGAACCGTCGAAGTCTAAGATCTAAAGTAAATGACCTTAAATTATTAGCCTCGTCCTATGCTCCCGATATTATAGTTCTCCAAGAAACGCATTTAACACACCTCGTCTCTGACGAGTTCGTTTCGCTGAGGAACTACCATTTATGTCGGAAGGATCGTGAGGGTAGGGTTGAAGGCGGAATTGCCATGTACATCCACCAGAGCCTCCCTTTTACTGAAGTGACTATTGATTCTACTTTGGAGCTTGTCGCATGCAAGGTAAAAAATAATGGCACGTATCTGACTATATGTTCAGTTTATTGTCCACCTGATAATGTGATAATCTATGATGAGCATTTTGCTCTTCAGGATAGTCTACCACAAAATTAATTTTAGGTGACTTTAATGTTCATCATACGTTATGGGGTTCCCTGTGGGAGGATGGTAGTGAGCAAGTAGTTAAGTTGATTAATGAGTCTGATCTGGTCCTTCTGAACGATGTAGTCCGACGCGGGTGGACGATAATACCGGTAATTTGAGTTTTATTGACTTATCACTGGAATTTCATCAATAGCAGCCAAGTGCCTGTGGCACACCATTGACGACTCGTTGGAAAGCGATCATCTTTCCATTTTTAATGACTATTCATGCGACACAGTGAGAAAGCCTTCAGCACCTAAATTTAACGTAAAAAGAGCAGACTGGGTCGCCTTCACAAGGAGCGTCAAGCTCGAACTTGTTGCAGAAACCATTGATGATATAGTAAAGCAGCACTGCTATCAATTCCTAAAACTTCGAGAGATAGCGTTAAGCATAGAATTCCATGGTGGACACCAGCACCAGGGCGCTGTGCCGACTCAATAAGGCCAACAGGCTTTTCAAAAAATAACATCACTAAGGAGAACTTTTGCAACTACAAACAAGCAAGAGCTAGGGCTCGTAAAATAATAAGACAAGCAAAAATAGACTCCTGGCGGAGCTTTGTCTCTACAATTAACAGCAGTACCAAAATATCAGAGGTTTGGTCCACTGTCAATAAAATCAATAAGAAAAAAAAATCTTTCAAAATTAATAACATCATCCACGAGGGTACTAATTTGGATTCACCTAGAGACATTGCTAATGCACTCGCCAGGCAGTTCTCTCATACAAGCAGCTCAGAAAATTACCATCCCACATTCGTGACCATCAAGGAAGCGGCTGAGCTGCAACCTATTCAATTTGCCACAGGAGATGACTTTGATTACAATAAAGATGGATGAGCTTATCCGAGCCCTAGAAGCCTGTAGAGGAGCATCCCCAGGCCCCGATGAGATTCGATATAAGATGATAAAGCATCTTAATCATGATGCCATGATTAAGTTGCTAGAAGTGTACAATGAAATTTGGAAAAGCCACACTTTTCCAAACTCATGGCACTTCGCCCACATCATTCCCATATTGAAAGAAGGGGGTAATCCCAGATCTGCCATCTCCTACCGACCAATTGCGTTGACAAGTTGCTTATGCAAGGTCATGGAACGAATTATTAACAGTAGGCTATTGCATTTTTTAAATTCCAGTAATTTACTAGTTGACGAGCAGTGCGGTTTCCGAAAGGGATGCCAAACTCTCGATCAACTAGTAAACTAGTCATATTCAAGAGGCATTTGCCAAAAAAGATTATTTGATTTCAGTATTTTTAGATATAGAAAAAGCCTACGACATGACATGGCGATATGGCCTACTCAGAAAACTTTATGCTTTTGAAATACGTGGAAACTTGCCTTGTTTTATTCAAAAATTCATTTCTGACAGAACTTTTGCTGTCAAATTGTTTTCTGATATTGTTACTTTTTCGGACATTTTTGTCCAGGCAAAAGGAAGTGTCTTGTCACCAACATTATTTTTATGCATGATCAATGATATCTTACCAGCTCCCCCTTCGAATCTTAAATACTCACTATACGCTGATGATTGTGCATTATGGACTTCCAGCAATAAAGCAGGATTCTCAGCAAATCGCATCCAACTGGCACTGGATATGATTCATTACTGGGGCCTCCAGTGGGGTTTTAAGTTTTCCACAAGAAAGAGTATTGGGGTAATTTTTTCACATAGGAGGAGGCCGAACATCAGTCTAACTCTAGACAACCACCCAATACCTATTCAAAATTCTGCAAAATTTCTTGGTCTACTCTTTGATAGTAGACTCAATTAAAGAATAAATGTCAAAGAGCACTAAGTTTATTAAATTGCATTTCTGGTAATAAATGGGGAGCTGATAGAAAGTCTTTACTAATGATATATAAAGCCCTGATTAGTTCTAAAGTAGATTATGGGTCAATCGGGTATGGCTCGGCATCAAAAACAAGTTTGAAAGGTTTGGATGCTGTGCAGAATGCTTGTTTGCGTGTGTCTTAGAGCCCTAAAATGCACTCGGATCGAGCGTCTTGAGGTAGAGTCAGGAGTACCTCCCCTCCGACTCAGACGCGGCCAGTTACCACTGACCTATGCCGCAAAGGTGGCTCGAGACCCGTGCCACCCTAATGGCAATGGAGGCACTAAATACCCTTTGCCACGCGACTCCACGATCTCGTCGAGAAAGTCGGTATAGATCTTTCTGCCATCGATACCCAGGTCCATTCAAATATAGCGCCATGGGAAACCACCAACCTTTCTATCATGGGAACCTGGCTTCCATCAGCTAAGGCCATGACGCCGGAGGTGGAGGTACGCCAGAGGTTCAGAGAGATCCTTATTAAACATCTCCCTTTTTTTCATACATATACCGACGGCTCCAAGACAGATGAGTGTGTGGGTGCAGGTGTATGATCGACTGAATGTAAGCTAAAGTTCAGACTGCCGAATCATACATCGATCTTTCTTGCTATTTTTTTTTTTTTTTTTTTTGCCATTGATAAGGCCATTGATTTTGCACTGTCGACGACCAACGATAGAATAGTTATTTTTCTGATTCATTAAGTTCACTTAAAGCTATTAAATCATTAGAAACCACTAAAAATTAACTGCTGGGTAATATCATTCGTAAGTTACATGGTGCCAACAAATCAACCAAGCTAATATGGGTACCAGGCCACTCTGGTATCTATGGCAATGGACAGGCTGACAAATTAGCCGGGTCAACTGGCGATCTGGACATTAACATAGTTCTTACAGATCTCAGGTGTTTTGTGTCTCTTATATAATATAGATTTTACACTATTAAATACATTATCAGAAGACGAAAGAATCATCAGTAAAGTTATGACTTTTCTAAGGGAGACAAAACTTTATGACCTTATACAGATTGATAGAATAAATAGGATCCATTGGCTTAATAACCTTGGCCACATGCCGCTGGTTGATAGCCAAGAAATCCAACAAAGAAAGAAGAAAGAAAGATCGATGGCTCATTGGTGTCTTAGTACAAGTGTAGCCATGTATGTGTAAAAACAAAGTAACTCACAGTGGGCATAGCACGTACGTACACGTCATGCCCGTCGGCATTGGGTTAAGTATCACAAGGTGTCTGATAGAGAGGTTTTCTTTCAAAAGGTGACAAAATATAATAAAACATCAACTTTTGTAATCAACCCTCACGCATTTCATATACTAAAAAAATATACTCAAGCACACCGTTTTACCACAAATATATTCATCTATGTGTGCTGTGTGGTGCAGCGGTAGCGATCTCGTCTATCAATCTTGCTGACCTGCGTTCAAATCCCTCGCCGCCAGTGGATGTTAACCCCGGCCATTCCTTGCACACAGAGGATAACTTAGAAGCAAAACAAAACAGACACTATGTCACACCAAGAATATCCATTGTAACAAATAGAATCAAATTAAATCTTAACCTTAAAAACCTTATTCTTTATCCTGTCCTCCATGTTACCCACACACACACACCTCCATTGTCTTACGTGAAGACTGGCTTTGTGTGTCAAATATTATCAGTCCCTTATCGAGTAAGACCACCGAGCAGGCCCGAACAACTATTGCCTCATTTCTCTCAAATCGTACGTATATACAACATAAATAACATTAGCACTTGTAACATCCTTCCTGGACCAAGTGAGTACGTAAGACACATATTCCCAATCTATCATGACACTGACATAACCTGCCAATGAGGAAGACGTTGTGTAAAACATGTTGACGGACTCACTGTGTAGTCCAAAGCCTTTGACAAAATCCTCTACAGAAAACTGGACACAAGTTACTGTACTGAGGGAACAGGTGATTATTATACATTTTTTCTGATGTTTAGGACCTAGCGTGTCCTTGTCATTACGTCCGACAAGACACCCTTCTAGACCGATTCCCTTTTCTTATTACATATATAATATATCAACAGCTTCCCAATCCATTCTTAGGAGCATTATATATATATATATATATATTTTTTTTTGTAGTACAATTCTGTATGATTTGCAAAAGTATGAGGCCCAGCAGCCTCCAGCGGTATTTTCTCGTTTTTTTTTTTTTTTTTTTTTTTTTGACTGCAGACTTCTTCAACTAGACAAGAGCTTCCAACATACCCGTACCTCGTCCAATTGCAATATTAAATTCAATTACACATTTTTACACACGCACTCCTGACATCACAGCTCACATAAAGAATTAACATGGAACTGCTCGAGACATGCATGTAAGCACACATTCTCCCAGTCATGCAAAGTGTCACAGGCAATGACAAACAAGAATATATACAAGCAGCCCCCACACGCAACGTATAAAACTCACTAAGCAGAAGAGGTTTTACACATCACTGCAGTATTGACTACTACAGTCGAACAATTTCCAAAATACAATATACAAGCAACAACAGCTGAAACCATCGCAAACCATTTAAACAGACCTTTCATACAAACAACACCTGCACAATGTAAACACACCTGAATCCCCCCCCCCCCCCTCTGCAGCAACCAACATCATGTGCGTGACATGCGTTGAGAAACTTCTTGCACAATAAAACTGTGTGTGTGTGTGTGTGTGTGTGTGTGTGTGTGTGTGTGTGTGTGTGTGTGTGTGTGTGTGTGTGTGTGTGTGTGTGCGCGCTTGTGTGTGTGTGTGTGTGTGTGTGTGTGTGTGTGTGTGTGTGTGTGTGTGTGTGTGTGTGTGTGTCTGTCTGTCTGTCTGTCTGTCCGTCCGTCTGTCTTTTCATTGTGCTGACAGTAACATTCTCAACAAAATAAAGCTATTCTTAAGGATTAAGTAGGGTTTTACTTCCATACCCTCACCTTGTCCAGTGGAAGCCGGTGTCTTAAATCCGTGAATGAATAAAGCTAATTGATTGAGAATACAGAAAGTACCACTCTACCTTTTCTTTTATATACACACTACTGTTGTGAGAAAGTGTGAGGGTGATAGCGAATCGGGAATATAAAAAAAGAGGCAGGAGGATCATAACGTATATATTTCAAATGCAAACAAACGAATCCACAATGCTTATGTAGCAGCAAGAGCCGGGCGTATGTGTATCCTCAATGTAATGTCTTGGTACCGAGAAAAGAGAAAAGGGATAGACGTGCTTAATTATTGCCAAAGCAGTGGCTGTTCAGTGGCCGAGGGATGCGGCCGTCATTACAGCACGATTACATTATATTTCCCTATTAGTCCCGTTTCGACATTTGAAAAATAAGTAATGAACTGAAATAGTAAATAGGAGACCTAAAACTCTTTACTGTGTGGTAAGAGAACAGTATACACACACAATCATCAGCCGACAAAAAATATCAGCCCTGTATCAAAGTCTTAATTTGGGGTTAGATAAAATGAACTCAGTCAGTGAGATAAGTGAGAGAGAAAAATCGTATTTAGGGATGTGGCTCTGAAAGGAGCTACACCTTGAAGCTTTTGCGTCACGCTCGAACGTGATCTCCACTGTGTATTTCGGCTTAGCATTGATCCTTTACGCCAGGGTTTGCCTTTGAATATAGTTAAAGCTGTGATGTAATATGGTATGTTAAGCCTTCGTCAATATGAAACAGATCAGTAACTAAACCGAAAATGTGAAAATACGATATACTCCGAGGTACTCGAACGCGATCAGCTGTGTTTACACCTGCTTGTCACAAGGCTCGGTTCCTCAAGACCAAGCATCGCCTTTAGTTTATGGACTTCCATTTACTCCGTGGGTAATCATTGACCGTAGATTGGGTTTGCAGGTGAGGCAGAGAGAGATATCATTTGCTTGATATGTGCCATTTATCACTTGTTTTCAGAAGTTCTTGATGTTATATTTAGTGTATTTTTCTGGTTACACCCACTTGGAGAACGAAGATATTTCGTATGTTGCTATTGCACATCAGTAAGCAGTTACCTTGCGGTTATACCAGTGTCATATAATTCACTGAAACACGTGGCTTTTAAAACCAACCTGAACAATTTTCAGGTTAATATAGACACGCTCTACATCAACTTTGGTTAAAGTTACTGTATCGAGCGTAAGTATTACCAGGTAATCAGTATACGAAATCGGTAGAGTGCTTAATGCTATGGCACATTTCTTATGTGATATACATGTTGTAGGTGAAGAATAGGAAAGCTTTTCTATTGTAGAGAAACCAAAAGATAGAGGTAGCCAGGTAAATACTGTGGTCTATGTACCTTTGGAACATTGGCAGAGACCAACAAACCTCCACCAAGTACATTCTGACTGGATAGACTTTGAACTAATTCCTTAGGTGTGGGTTAGATTTCATATAGCCCAGGTTTCACTGCTCAGACCCAGCCTTGGTTCCTTAGCCTCTGGCAGTTAATCTTTATGGTACAGATGCACAAACCTAGGGCAAATTGATGATGGTATTCTTGAAGAGGTCAAAAAGTTGAAGTTGTCAGTTCAAGAAATAATCTGCAGACATGAGCTGTAGTGCCACAGATAAAGGGAAAGGTCACAGAAAGCATGGCTCAAAGCCTTAGTCCAGTAGTTGATCCCAAGTTTCAGCTCTGTCTTGCCATGCATACCAAGGTGAAGACATAGTATCCTTGGGGGGTGTTAGGGCAGAGCCCCCTATCAACCCTCTATTTGGGCTTCAGGCTCGCCCAGTCGTGGCAGCTTAGATTGTTGAATCAATTTTGTGACATGGAGTTGGAGACATTTTAGTTACATTACATATACACTTAACCAGATGTTCCATGTCTAAATCAGGCTATTTTTAAAGTTTCTAAAACTGTATACTTGTCTTTATAGTCTTGATATATTTGCAAAACTGCTCAGAAAAAAAGGGTGATTCTTTATATTAAGTCCCTAACTTGTTTTTACACATAGATGGCTACACTTGAACTAAATCACCAATGAGCCAATTACGAGTACTGCCTGTCTTGCCAGTTTACCCTTTTCCTTGATTTATGAAAGTATCTTAATTTGCTGTTACTAATGTTTATAACATTATGGTATTCATAGCATTGATGTACATAGCATTCGTAAAAAGTATGTTTTTCTGGGCAATTCAAGGAATGGAGAAATTAGGTAAGCCCACAAAAGTCAGCTAACTGTCTCCTTTGTGGCTAAACACATCGATATTACAGCATTTGTAAAACATATGTTTTACCCACCAATTCAAGGAATGGTGAAATTAGGTACGGTCACAAGAACTACTAATTGACTCCTTTGTGGCTAAGCACTAGCAGAGCCATCTATGTGCAGAGCCCTTTCACAAAAATATAAAAAATGAGTACAGTATTTTTCCCCTTTTTTATTCATTTTCCCCTTTTTTTTATTAATTTTCCCCATCAGCATTGAGTTAATCCACTCATGCCAGATGACATCCAATCATGTTGTGACAAAAAAATCCCAGACTTCAATTGACACCTAATTGCATAATGAGCCCATCTCCCTGGCAGTAGTTCAATCACAGAGTGGTACAAGATAATGCAGCCTGGCCTTGCCAAACTTTACCCAAAATTTTACCCCATCATGAATGGGAAAAATTACTTTCCGAGAAGATTACAGACTAGATTCTCAGTTTGGTGACCATTGCTGGCGCATAAAATGCCGACCTTTATTCAGATTACACGTGAGTTATACTGCAGAATCTTGTCTTTTCATAACTTTTTTATCCTTATTTACCATTGGGAAATGAAAACCATTGTTTTCAAATTAGGTTGATGGGTACTCATAGTCTTTGCAATTTTTAAAATCAATTATGAATTGTGATCAGGTTCATAGTAATAACACTTTTTGCCAAGAGTTCAAGTGCAGAAAACATCTTAATAATCATACATAGGATTGCAATGTAAGGCAATGAATGCACTTCAATGCATAATATTAGATATTAGTTGTTCTATCTTTGTGTGTATAGAATTTGGAACAACCTTTTCACAATCAGCATTATGATCAGGACACCTTTTTTTTTTATGAATGCCTGCCTGCCAGTACCCACAATTGCGACTATGAGATCCAGGAGGAGACCCAGGGAGAAGGAACGTTTGTGATTTACTGCATATGCGAGAACAGAGGTGTTTGGAGGAGTTGACTGCAAGAAAAACAAATGAATATATGAATAAAAAGATAAGGAAGACAAAGTTGTAATAAAGATACAGAGTAAAAGTGTACTTTGTTTGATTGAATTGTATTTTAACATTTAGGGTGCAAGTTGTTCTTGTTTACTTAAGTTTCAAAATAACATGATTATTGATAATCTAACAACCAATACATAACTTGCATTACAGGAGAAGAAACTTTAGATTTCTGATAGTTTCAGATGGTAGAATAAAATAAAAATCAGAATTTATCATCATCTTTCTTTCTTTCTTGCACCTAATATTACCTGGCAGTTACATGATTATGTTGTTAACATTAATATCTTCAAAGTAGGCAAACAGTTTTTGCTCTTTTTAAAAAGTTGAAACTGTAATTAAGTTGTTGTGGATGAACATAAGCATATGCTTACAGTGATGTTTTGATAGATACAGAGCTTATTTTTATTTTGCACTTTAACATTTTGTAAACAGGTTCAAAAATATTATGTGCATTATATATTGATAAAAATCATAACATTAGTTCTTTAACAATAAAAATGGAAATAGAGTTTATATCAGTGATAAACCAATGATATGGAAACGAAGTGAGATATTGTAGATGTAAACCTACTGATAAACAGTTCAGCTGATAAGAGCCTCTAGGAGTAAAAGTAATGGGATTCTGCTGATAACATTCTATTCAAGTCATTCTTTAATTTTTAGCTGTGGAATACAATTTTTTTTCTTTTTTTTTTTTGAATTTCCGGTACGAGTGCTGTTTTTATCTGTGACATTGTGTATCTTGACAGACAGCGTTCCTAAGGGAGTTCGCCTGAAATATGGACACGATAAGGTGAGTATTTTTCTTTCTTTCTTTCTTTCGTTTTTTTTTTTTTCCTTTTTTTTTTTATTGTATGCATGCATTAAACATGTTTAGATATTGTAAAAGGTAGTGGAAAAAGAAGCCTCAGAAAATGTTCTTTCTATTATATGTTATGCAGCGTGATGACAGATATTGAATTAATATAAAATCCATATTGCAATTAATGATATAGAATTGAAATCCTTATATGATATAGTATAAATGCTTGTGATTAAATTTGTTGATGTTTCTACTAAAATTATTTTCATACATAGAATACCGTTAACTTAATCTTTTTATCCTCCAAAATATACTTTTGATTATTACTAGAGATTTTCAAGCCTATTTTAATTCCTGTTCATCAGCATGTGCTGCGTGACTTGGAATGTGGAGACAGGATGGCCAGAGCAAGACTTGCATAATCTTCTGGGAATACGGAAAGATCCAATTATAAAGCGCGAATCAGATGACCTGTTGCCAGATATATATGTAGTGAGGTAAGAACATTTCCCCCTCCTCTTATTCTGTCGTTTTCTGCCTCTTTCCGATTTACACTCACTCGCTCACAAACTTTTTCTTTTTCTCTATTCTTACTCACTGTCTCAGTCCCTCTGCCTCTTGTCTATTTCACTCTCTGCCTCTGTCTATTTCACTCTTTTTCTCTCTCTATTATTTTTCAATTATAGTTTCTTATTTGCAGTACCAGGGGAGTTAGAAGATGTGTTTTGCACATGATCTAAATTTTTTATAAAAAAGGTCAACTTCTCCCTTCATAGTTTGCAGGAGGTGAAGTCCCAGCCACAAAATGTAGTGATGGATGCTTTGTTTGAGGAGCCTTGGACTCTTGCCTTCCGAGAAGTCGTGGGACCCCATGACTATGTGAAGATCAGCACTGAGCGTCTTCAGGGATTAGTCACGACCATCTATGTCAAGCGGAAACATGTGCACCACATACGTGACATTCATACCTCTGTCACTAGAACTGGATTTGGTGGGTTATGGGTAAGTAATTGATTAATTCTATCAGTTTACTGTTAGTAATGATTATCAACTGAAATAACTGTGGTAAAACTCAAAAATAATATTTAAAAAAATTATATAATAGCTATCTTTTTTTTCATTTGCTTTTACAGGATTAATGATTACATTACTGTTGATAATAGTTTTGCAAATCCTTTGTACTATGTTTAAGCTCTAACTTATTGCTGCCAGGGGTGGCATGTAAGTACAGTTCCCCACAGCTGGTACACTCCCATGGTGCATGGACTGTATTTTTTTCTGGCAATACATTTATAGTATCCAGTATTCTGTGAATGGAATGCTCTTGTTTGTAACAAAGCCTATAATTGGCTCGTCATGTTTCACAAATATTTTCACTGACCTACTAATATTAGTCATTAAAATTATGTTTAAATGTTTGGAATATCACAATATTTTGCCCAGTGCCAACATTGTTGCATGAAATATGTAGTTGTTTCCTTAAAAGAGAACTGGTATAACTGGTACCTTTAGTACAATCATAATGGCCAAACAAAGATGCAAATTTAGATCTCAAATAATTTTTTGAAAAAACAATGTATTTGTAAAGAGATATATAAGAGTTTTCATTGAATTTATAAGTGTAAAACACATTATTTTGAGAAGAATCAGCAATGAAATTGCACTCTGTTCATGAGATTATATGTGTGTGTGTGTGTGTGTGTGTGTGTGTGTGTGTGTGTGTGTGTATGTGTGTGTGTGTGTGTGTGTGTGTGTGTGTGTGTGTGTGTGTGTGTGTGTGTGTGTGTGTGTGTGTGTGTGTGTGTGTGTGCGTGTGTGTGTGTGTGTGTGTGTGTGTGTGTGTGTGTGTGTGTGTGTGTGTGTGTGTGTGTGTGTGTGTGTGTGTGTGTGTGTGTGTGTGTGTTTGTTTGTTTGTGTGTGTTTGTGTGTGGGTGTGTGCACACACGTGTGCATGAATATATATTTTTATGTTTGTTTTCACATCAAGTATTCAAATGAGAATATTTCTTTCACTTCAAACAAAAGTTAGTTTGTACCTTTCACAAGTTCTATAGTTGATTTTTATTTTTTATACATATTATAATTATATATACATCATAACTACTTTTACTTCTTCAAAATAAAAACACTTTACAGTTTTACTCACTACACTGTAGGGAGCAAGCATTGCTTAGGCACAGTTGTCAAATCTATTAAATATTTTTGTGAAAAAAGTTAATCTTTGTCTTATGTTTTCCATTTCCTCAGTCAGATTTCTTTCCTGTTGTGGATATTTATGAAATTATTTCAACCAATCAGTAATTGTTACAGACTGACCTCTCAACTTACAGAATACTTGTTACTGCACAAGTATTACCAGAAATAAATTGTCACCTCCAGACTCGTGGTGTACCAGATGGAAATGTGAGGAACTTTACATCTCATGCCCACTTTGAGTTTAGTTTATTGTGTTCACACATTGATGGCTCCAGAAGTACTGAATCACCAATGAGTCAAGCACAAATCATGCCTGATTACTGTTTTTCTTGATTTCTGAAAATGATAATAACAGTATTGATATTAATAGCATTACCAAAAGAAAAACAAACAAACAAAACTCCCCAAAACTCAAGGAAAGGGGAAATCAGGTGAGGTCAAATAGGCTTACTAATAGACTCCTTGGTGGTATTTGTTGAGCTGTCTATGTGGAAATACATTTCACAAAACAAAACTACAGAATATTATATTTTGCTGGCTGCAGTGGATAGAAGTTGGGACTTCTGTATATGTTTATTTAAATATTCTATTGTCTCGTCATAAAATTGATAGTTGATGCATAGGCATAAAACTATACACATATTGTTGATTATGAAATGTTATTCCTTAATACAGGGAAACAAAGGAGCTGCAAGTATTAGGTTCACTCTATATGGCTGTTCTGTATGTGTTGTCAACTGTCATTTGGCGGCACACGACAATGGCTACAAGGAGCGAGTCGAAAATTTCAACGCAATTATCGATTACTCCACCTTCCCAGTACCAGAAACTAGCAACATTCTTTTCCACGAGTAAGATATGTAGGCCTGTGTCAGTGTGCGTGCAAACT
This sequence comes from Penaeus chinensis, assembly GCF_019202785.1. Taxonomy (NCBI): domain Eukaryota; kingdom Metazoa; phylum Arthropoda; class Malacostraca; order Decapoda; family Penaeidae; genus Penaeus; species Penaeus chinensis. Next base: position 20,397,179 of record NC_061833.1, on the reverse strand, counting down.
GCTCATTGTTGGGTGGTTGATTGGCAGGGTATTTGTTTGCTTATTTGTATGCACTTGCTTAAGTATTTTTTGTTGTCTTCTTTTGCTCAGTTGAACTTGAATAAACAGAGTTTTTTTTATATTTAGGGTTCTAGATATGCTGATAATTATACATGAAACCTTAGTCTCTTATGGCAGCTTACTCGAAGGGCACCTGATTTGTTCTCTCTCCCATCAGCTATGTCTTCTGGATGGGTGACCTGAACTTCCGGTTTGAAAGCCACTTAACAGGGGAAGAAATTGTCCAACTAATAAAAGCCAGTGACTGGGGAAGCCTAATGGAAGTAGATGAGCTAATTAAGGCTCAGAAAAGTGGAGATGCCTTTTCAATGTTAAAGGAAGAAAGGTTATCCTTCCCACCAACTTACAAATATAAAGAAGGAACTTCCACGTATGATTTAGCGTAAGTTATTCACTGCAAAAGAATGTTGACTCTAATAGTAAACAGAAAGGTACTCAATGTATTATTGTTAGAGATCTGTGGTTGCATTCAAAATTGTTTTTATGTTATTCTTGGTGCATTTGATGTAAGTAGGGTAGGAGATGAAAGGACCTATATGTAATTCTTTTCAAACATAGCAAAAGAATATTATATATAAGTGAAATAAGGCCAGTTGACACACACACACACACACACACACACACACACACACACACACACACACACACACACACACACACACACACACACACACACACACACACACACACAAAAAAAAAAAAATATATATATATATATATATATATATATATATATATATATATATATATGTGATTTGTGATATTTTTTTAAAGACAAACAAACAATTAATCATGTAAAACACAAGATATCACTGAAGTAGCAACTGGGCCACAGACTGTGCAATTGACATCCATGCCTTTCATTATAAGCAGTGATAGTAACAGAGATGGACTTTGATCAGTCTTTATTAATTATTGTTGGTATTATCATTAGGTTTTGGTAACTGATTTCTCAATCTGCAGGAGAAGACCCGCCTGGACAGACCGGATCCTCCACCAGGTCCATGTGGATGCCTACGAAAATGTGAAACTTGGAGTGGAGCAGTCCTCTTATACTCACTCTGCCTCCTATACTCAGTCAGATCATAAACCAGTCAAAGCTAATTTTAGGATCAAGGTATTTTGGACATTATATAACAGTGGTAGTACATTGCTCATATAACACCCATCTCACTGGATGTTTTACAGACAGTCAGATGCATTTGCTGTGCTTTTTATCTAAGACATTTTAAAGTGCTATATCAATGGCTTTAAATAAGTTTTACTAGCTAATGTATGGTCTTTTTTTATATTATAATTGTGATTTTTTTTTTTTTTTTTTTTTTTTTTTTTTTTTTTTTTATAGTTATTATTATTATTCCTCTGTAGATTTGTGTCTTTTCAGCATTTCACAATTTTGTTAAGGAGTCTGTCTTTACGTGTTTGTTTTTTTATTAATTTTATTTAATGCAGAGATTGGAATCTGTTGTTCATGAATTTCCACATATCTCAGAGTAAGATTATTATTATTATTATTATTATAATTATTATTATTATTATTATTACTATTATTGGTATCTGGTTTATCTTCAACATTTCCTCAGTAGGTCTCATTTAGGAAGATAGATTAAGAGTTGTATATCATAATTTAGAATGCACTAACAGCAAGGTAATTTAGATGGCATTATATCCTTTGAAAATAGACTGCCTTTTTTTTTATAATATTTTATTAATATTATTATTTTAGTGTTTGTTTCTCTTACAGTACAAGATGAATACTGTGATGTCTTTCCAAACTTATTTTTGCAAGATTTCAGCTGCCCCCATTTTTCATTCTTTCTAATAATCTTTGCATCTTGTGTGTTCAGGTATTTGCCAACCATGAAGAAAGGTGTGTACGATTCACCTGCATAGGAACATGGTTGGTAGGTGAAGGTGGCCCAGTGAAGTTCACTATAGACTCAGGATGTTGAAACTTCAACCTGGGACTATGTTGCTCTCTACAAGGTATTCAGACATTTATATGATGTATTTTGCAGTTTCTCTTAATATCAGTATCAATTTTGTCAAGAGTATAAGCAAGAAAAATTCAGTTATCATTGACTGTTCACTTTCACAGTACACAGTGCACACAGGTATACCTTTATGATAACTGATCACTTTCGCTGACTACAGTTTTTGGTGTTGTAATTCTTATTTGTTCAGTAAGCAGTTTTACGTCAGTTTTAAAGCTTAGAATATAACACATAGTATAAGATAAGTGTATTTGTGAATAAATGTGTTTGTTTGTGTATGTGCTTGCTGATCACTAAAATGATGCTGTTTCAATTTCAGGCTGACTTTACATGTATGCAGCAGTACATCACATACATGTACGTTCCTCAGCCATCTCCAGGATCTGGACAACGAACCTTTCAGGTTTGTTATTTTTGTTATTTTCACTCGTCATATGTTGAAATATCGGGTTTCTGAATTAGTGAACAGAGTTAATATTCCATGTAAAATATTATTCAAAAGTTGTTTTAACCCCTGTGATACAGATGATGTGACCATCATGTCTTGTAAATTTTTGGCTAGAGGGGTAGGTGATGTGAACATGGCATCATGGGAAATTTTGGCAGAGGGCCTGGGTGTGACAGGAACTTCCTGTGATGAAAATTTCAGCTGAAGGACGAAGTGATGGAATGACTCGCCACAAGTGCACACAGCTCAGAGGATGATTAGACTCAGTTGGCATTTAGAAATAGGTTTTTACCTTATTACCATCAGTAAATGAGTGTAGAATGTACCATCCATGATCCATGACCGGAAGAGCGCTAGTTCCAGAGAGGAGGATTACCATTTTATTCCTAGCTATCATAACCAGCGGCACTGGTTGTATTACAAAAAAATAAAATTTTATGAAAAAAATAAAAATAAAAATGACACAAATAATATGTTGCTTCATGTTATTATTATTGCACTAAGTTATGGACTACCTAGAGGGGATAATATTGAGTCTGTATAAGAAAATCAGTCTATTGCCATCTGATTAAGCAAATGAAATGACTAATAGAGACACTGGAAAATGACAAAAAGGCTAAAAACAATTACACATAAAAAAGAGAAAATAACACTGCAAAGGAGAGGCATAGAGACAAGCTGTACACCCGTCAGAGTGGCCCCTCATGGAAGCCTAATGCCCAGATTTTGGCCACTGATGACAGTGAAGCATCCAGATCCCGTGGGTAAAGAATAGTCATTTCATATAAAAGATGAACCTGTAAATTGTGGGACAAATAAATAAGTAGGTAAATTGTTTTCACACAATCTCAGGGAAACTCTTTCATACGTTGTGCCATGTTGGATTGAGTCCAACCTTTGTTATTTGGCTGTGACAGTTAAATTTCAAGTAACTACAGTTCTTTGAGTATGTAACAAGTGGGACATTGAAACAGCCTTGACAGCACCTCTCAGATATGGATTTCAGAATGGAACTCATACATACGAAATAAAAGTTATCCTGAATCAAGGATTATTGCTATTAATCTCAGAAAAATATAAACCCTACTCAGTGGATGGATGTTACACACACTTATGAAAAATCTTTTTCTGCACTAATTCCCTCATGTCCTCAGATGGTGTTCAACGATGAGCTCCTGCAGCACCCAGGGATGTACCGCCTCTTGTATTATTCTGGCAAGTACAGCAGCTATCTAGGAATGAGTGATCCATTCCCTGTTCTCACACGCCAGGATTAGCTGCTGTTTTATTGGCAGAGTATCAAGTGTAAACATTTATAATTTAGCAATATCTCCGAGGCTCATGAGACCTAGATACCTGTCAAATCTGGTGTAGAAGGAAATGTACATGTTCCACAACCAAAAAAGTAAATGATTCTGATGTGATTATTTTATCTGAGAAGTTTTATATTTTGTGCAATATTTACATCGGGTGTTAGCTCTACCTTAGCCGTGATTCATCTTGGAATTGTTATTTTGGATTTGGTAAACCATCAGCTGTTGAAGTGGGCAAATGATAATATAATTTATAATACCAGGTTTCTGAAATTAATAATGTCATCATGATTGCACTAAATGTTACTCTTAAACCTAATGTGAATGTGAAATTTAGGGGGTATATTGAATCCATTCAGACCAGGAGATAATGTAGGCTCATACATGCTGTGTCCATTGTGCTCTTAGTTTATTAATTTTGTTTACCCTCAAATGCTTACTCACAAAGAAGTCAGTTATTGATCTCACCTGGTCACCCAATTCCTTGAACTTGAATTTTATTACTATTAGTATTTTCAATAACGTAATGATATGAATAATGTCAGTGATAATGAATAAATTATCACATATGAAGAAGAAATAATCCCCAAAAGTCAAGGAATTTGAATAAAGTCAGGCAAACCTAGTACTAGACTCCTAGGTGACTAAGCAGTTTTAGAGCCATTTGTGTGTAAACAAAATTGACAAAACAGAACTACAGTAGACTCTTCATGTAACCTGAGTTCATTGGATTAGTACTGATATTCCAGCAAGTAGATGAAATTGCATTGTTATTCCTGTTCAAAATCCAGAATAGAGTGTGTGTACGTACGTGTGTGCGTGCATCCGTGCGTGCGTGCGTGTGTCCGTGTACATGTGTGTGCGTGTTTAGATATCAATCAGTTTAACATATGTGTTCACATTAGTTCATGAAAGTAGAATATGATTAAATGTTTGTACAGGAGTGACTGTTATATATGTTATGAACTCTTGTTTCTTTCTTTCTCTTTTTTTTTTTTTCCTATCTGTTATAGAATGTGTCTTTTTCTGTCTTTATTAAAGATTTTTTTCAGAGGAGTTAGGATAAACATATGCATTTGTTAGTCAAGGTAGTGTTCAGTAGTGTAACATATTTATGATGATCTAAGATGTGAGACAGACAGACAGACAGACAGGGACAGAGAGAGACAGAGAGAGAGTGCTTGTGTGCGTGTGTGGTTGTTTGTTTGTTTGTTTTCTGTGTATAGCTGACCTTAATGATATTTTCAGTTACACAGAGAAAAGACTATTTGATACATGACATAGGAATTAGCATTATCATCAACAAAACTTGAAAAAAATATAAAGATTTGCCAATCTCTTTACATATTACAAGGCCTTATTTTGTATCACTGATTTTATTATATTACAGTTTCAAAATTTGCTTTCTACTTCTAATCCATGACACTGTAGAGTGCCTGCCACCTTTTGGTATTTTGTACTTTAATTTTTTTTAAACATTTTTGCATAATCCCTCAGTACTTATACATACATAGCCTTATATATTGCTTGCAAATTTATGTACATATTATTGATGATATTCAAGGTATTTATTTTTAGACAAAAAAAAAAAAAAATAAATGCTTCTTTTTCTTTGAGTTCTTATTTTCAGTTTAAGTGCAATTTTGAGAGGTATTCAAAAAAAAAACGTTTATTTCTTTTTCACTAACAATATATATTTTCATTACCATGGCCTCTCTATGCTTGGAGATCTCACTTATTCCATTAAATTTTTAAAAATATATTTCCTGCAAACTTTTGATTGCAGAGGAGTTAACTAGATACGGTTCTCTGTTGCATTTAAACAGTATATCTGAGAGATGTATAAACCACTTTCTTGGTCACTTTCATTTTAAATAGAGGAAAGACGATCAAAATTTGTTTGCACATCTTTTATCAAAGTATTTTATGGTACACATGCCAGATTTTAGACTGGTTTGATAATGCTTTATGTTAAAACTGTACCTTCTTCCTATATGTGTTTCTTATTGTGTTATTTGATATTATATGCATTTGATTTTTGAGTAGTTGCAGATGCTGTATATTCATAAAGGTAAATAGTCATTGCTAAAGTTATCGGTCCTTTTTCTCACTCATTAACCGATTAGTTTGGTTCATAATGGTGATTGCTTAGAGTATCCCCTTTAGTACACATGAAAGTTTACTCTCATTAGCACCAGAAGGTTAAAATGTTGATTAATATAGTTTGAAATTTCCTAATCCATTATATTATAAAGATTAAGAGGTCTCTAGGAACTGTACTAAGTGAAAGAAAATTTCTTAGGAAACATTGCAAGTGAAAGATAATATTACTGCTAACAGAAAAACATTTAATAACAAAACAGTAAATTAGTACATTATCAGCTTTTGATTAATCCATTGATCAATTTTTCTGTTTCTTATTCTATCTTTGTCACATGTGATAAGAGTTCATATATGATTGATAAATAGGGATCAGTGGTATGAAATACAACTTAAGATAGATATTAGCATGAAGTTATTCATTACATACTGTAATTGGTAAACTTTAAAAGATGTGTAACTGGCCATGACATGTTTCTTCCATTTTGTGCATTCTGTAGGCAGTAAACTGGAGAAATTAAGAACAATGTGTAAAAGTGTGTTTAAAAGTAATTTTCACTCGGCAGATTTATGCTTGATAATGAATTGATCAGTTGGATAACACAAGAGTAGCCTAAATTTTATTCATACAATTATGTATTGGCCTATATTTTTGATGAAATGGTATGTAAGTTTGCTTTATCAAATGCGGCATAACAGAAACAACCTAAAAAGATAAGGATGAAAATATGTAAAATATGTAAATGGACAGTTATAACAGGTGTAAAAGATTATTTAATTTTGTTTCTTCATCAGTCCCATCATTTTTAATATTATTACGAGTAAAAAGGAGTTATTAATCATACTGATTCAAATCATCATTTAATGATATCATCTATCTTTGTGATTCCTTGCTGTTATACTATCCAGAACAAGTCAAATGTATTCCTTCATGGTCAGACTGCATCTCTATGAATTAGACGCCATCATATTGCTTTAAAAAAACACATGCACAAAAACTGCTAAACTGGTGAATGCTGTGGTCATTGGTCTTCTTGATCCCCTAAGAGTTCACACTGCCCTTAGGATGCCTCACCAACTCTTGGCTTTACGACAAAGAGAGCAAAAGTCAGTGGGATTGATATTAAGATAACCTAAGGGGATAGGGGAGACTTAGATATTTTTTTTTATAAATACTGGCCCAGATGTTAAACTTCTTTTCCAAAATAAAGAAAAAATTAATATAGAAAAGTCATATGGCATATGGTTTCTCTTGTTTTGAATATATATATATATATATATATATATATATATATTTTTTTATAAAGACAGAGGTTTTTATATTGTAACAGTCAAAAACTCAAAAGTGTTCAAGAATATATCTTTATAAATCTAGTTATATCATGTGTGTGTTTTGCCCAATATCATGAAAATTCCTAAAATGAATGTACCTTTTTTTGTGCTGCTTTGTATTCATGTTGATATCAGATAAAAAACAATTGCAACAGATTTAGTGTGTGGTTCTGTTAGTCAGTTCAGTTTTATGTAGTTTAACATGAATACATATGTGTTTGTGTCTGCCATCTTGCATGTTTTTCTATATAGAGAAGGAAGCAAAAGAGATGCAGAATGTTTGTAAGAATAGCATGTGAATGAAAACATTTGCAGAGGAATTTTTCATATAATGTAAAGTACAAGGCTTACACAAAGTTATCCTGATTATGACAGATAAGAGACTGAATAATGTCATGGTAATGCTTCAGGAGCACAAGAATAAATTAGTCTTATTTGTAATGAAATGACAGCAATAGCATGTGTACATCCTCAATACAGTTGGTATAATTAACCCAATGCTGCCGGATACATGTCCATTATTTTGTTTTGTGAATTTTGTGTGTATATAGATGGCTCCACAAGTGGTCAGCCACCAAGGAGGCAATTAGTATACTAACTGATCTTGAATCTCCCATTCCTTGCTTCTCTCTCTCTCTCTTTCTCTCTTATTGGTATTATTATTATTTTTTTTTTATCATCATCATTATCAATGTCTTATCATTATTATTATTATTATTATTATTATCATTATTATTGTTATTAACATTATTATTATTATTACTATTACTATTACTATTACTATTACTATTACTATTACAATTACTATTATTATCATCATCATATCATTGACACTGGTTATTTTATTGCTATTAACAATACTAATAGGAATAAAAATAAAACAATAAGTTTTCCAAACATCAAAGAAATGGGTAAAGGATGAGATCAGGTAGAATTGTTAATTAATTGAGTCCTTGGAGATTAAGCATTTGTGGAGCCATTAATGTGTACACAGAATTTACTAACTGAAATCACAGTACATGCCATGACGGTATCAGTTGTTTAATATCTAAACACCCTGTATAGTGATATTTACTTCCTGTTTTTAAATTTTATTCACAGTCTTTATGCTTATTATGACCTGTATAACTGTTACCAGGTGTGTAAATAGATGTTACAAACAGTAATAGGAAGTTTAATCAAATACCGGTGCCACATAAGTATATTTTATATAGAGTTTATTCCATTATTGTGCATATGAAGGATATGCAGAATATATAGAGAATTTCTTATAGAAATACATTAAATCTGTTCTAACACTGCTTGCATAGTATTTGTAATATTACATCTCTACATAGTAAAGGACTGCGGTAGATTCATGGCTGTCAGTGAATAGGAAACCAATACAAATAGAGGAACAGGTATTTAGGCTAAACATAAGTTTCATTATTAAATTCATTGATTTTCATTATGGTAGTTTAATACTCATTGATTAGTTCTGTGTTGTATTCTTGCTGTAGTTTTAATAGACGATAAAACAAACTGGTTGCTTGCAGAACTGATGTAGTGAGCCACTTGTGACCTTATTGTGTGACATATATATCCTATATATTATGTGTGTGTATGAAATTAGATATATCAATAAATTAATGTGATTGGAATATGTTTCTAAGTTTCATAGAAAAGGAGATTTCTAAGTCAAATGCATATTTTATTTCATTCTAATAGTACACAAAATACACTGACTTTCATTGTTGATTGTGTCAAGTGCAAAGTATGTGCAGTAAGCCCCTTTTTAATGCTTTCATTTATTATTTATTTTGTATATTGTACTTTTTTCTGTCGTAATATAATACAAATTAAGCTGTTTAGTTAAACTGCATATGTAAAATATAGAGGTATGTGTGTGAGTACACATGCTCATGTGTGTGTTGTAGTATATGCATTGAATTTGTGTATGTACATAACATGCTGTGTTACACTAAGCTTTACTTAATGATATTTCATCTCTCAGTTACAAGTGGTGAGGTATAATAGCCTACCCTTAATGATGTTGATAATTAGTATAGGCAAAACATGTAATCATGATTTTGATTATAATGTGTATATCATTAGTCTTTGGTGTAACATTTAATGTCATTCATTATTCCAATATCTACACACAAAGTAAAATAATTTCTTTATGTATTACATTGTTAACAAACAGTAGTAGTAAGTGACAAACATTTTGTGGTTATACTTTTAGAAAAATAGATAGAAAGACAAGTTTCGAAAGAGAAGATCAAATATTTGTAGATATCAGATAGTGCATGAAAGTAAACATTGCAGCCTGATACATTAATGAGAAACGGGTGTTCCAGAACTAGGCTGTAATTCATTAGTACTGGTTTTAGTGCAAAGCTGTAGATTATATTTCACTTGCAAAAACTATAGTGAGAAGTATATAGTATGTGATTGCTCTTGTCATACTACAGATGTGAAATGAAAAGAATGAAGCACTTATTTATGTAAGTGCTGAATTCTTCATTTATTTGTATTTGGAAAAAGTATGTTACAGAAAAATATAGATACTTTGACATTTTTATGTACTTATTACTTTGGTTTTGTCTTACAGTGCCTCATAGCTCTCATTATTATTGTGATTGATATCACAGAGCCTAAATAAATTGTATTAGAATATACTGTCTTTTATTTTACCCAGAGTTTAAGTAAATGCAAGTGATAACATTAAATAAAAAATATAAAAATTGGATATGTGTATAAATATAAGACATCTTATGGAGGATATGTACTTTTTTTATGTCTTGAAGTACTAGTGTCAAAAAGCTATAGCAAGTTCACTAAAAACAATCTGAACTTCTCAGCTGAGTTGAGTCATTGTTATCCAAAGAAATAACATCATAACTTTAATAAAATGCAACTATCAACTTATTTAGTTTATCTTTAACTCCCTTGTCATTATGCACACAAAGCAAATTGCTAAACACAAAAATGTTATGGCAGACGAGGAAAGGATGGGTAACATTTGACATGAGAAAAGGAACATTTTCCACCTGGCAAATGATCTGTTGCCTGATTTTGGAAATGGTTGATCAGGAAACGTAATGTGATAATGTAATGATAAGTACTTTATGTTGTGCACACTCCAATTGAAGTAAATTTCCTTTTTGATCTCGACTCCGATTAATGGTTAATGGTTAATGGTTAAAAGCAAAATAAATGTGCTAGACATCTAAGGTCATATAGCACTGTAGTTAATGTTAGTGAAGGATGGTTGGGTTAGTGATTAGTTGTTAAAGCTGGGTTAAGGAATTGGCTAGTGAATGGGTTAGGGTTGGATGAGGTAACGTAAAGGGGTTAGATCAAGTGAAGGATATATATGCGTTTGAGGAAGGAAAACAGGTTGTCAAAGCAGAAAGTGTGAGATTCTGTAAGGATGTCTGATAAGTTGGGATGTCTTTGTAGGGAGGACGTGGGCATGACAATAGAATATGTGGGACTGAAAGAGGAACATTCGGAAACCACGAATGTTCCAATGAAGGATAGTTATACTTTCGTTGATTTACTGGCAAATATTGCAGTGCGTGTTGGAGAGTTTGAAGGGGAAGGTGCTAGAGGGTGTGATAAAGAATGAGGTTGGGGAGGTGGTGTTGTATCAGGAGGGGTGTCGGGAGGTAGAGGGTCTGGGGAAGAGGGTACTTGTGACATGAGGGTTTCACGTGTGTATCCAGGAGGGAGTGGAAGGGATAGAGGGGATAGTGGGAGGGTCAATATAGGTGGGGCTGGAGTCAGGTGGAATGGGGTAGGAGGATTGGGTGTAGGGAGAATATGAGTAGGAGGAGGATGGATATCGGCAGTCACTTTGAGTGTGGAGGGAGCGGGAGTTGTAGAATTTGAAGGTGGATGAGTATTAGTTTGGGACTCGATTATGTAGTTCTGGATATCTTCAAGAGTTTCTGTAGTGGAGTTGGTTGGGGAGTTTTGTGAGATAAAGGTTTTCTTGTGAGGGGGGGAAGAGAAGTCTGGTGTCTGAAAAATAGGGGCAAAGGAAGGTGGAGGTGATTGTGCCTTTATAAAATACATTAAGGGGGCCGCCACAGTTTGCACATGTGCGTGATTGTCAGAGCAGTTTGATAGAGTATGGCCAGGTTGGGCACATAGCGGGAATCTGGCTGCGGAATGGCAGTGTTTGGCTGGGTGTCCTAAACGCCAACAATTTTGGCACTGACAAGGAGGAGGTTGGTATGGTTGGACAGGTAGGGATTCCCCACCTATGTAAACATTAAAGGGAAGGTCATGTCTACGGAAAGTAATTTTGGCAATGTTAATGGATTTCTTACGATTTCCTCTGGGAGGAATAGAGTAGCATTGTACATATGTTGCACCATAGTCTGTGAGACAAGCAAGTAAGCCCTCTCCACAATCTGACCATTCTTTGTCATAGATTGGGCAATCTGTTGGGGAGATAGAGACAGTTCCAGTGCAAGTATTGAGGGTTGGATGAGGTTCTGTAGGGATGGGATTACCACATAGATCAGTTAGTTTTGTTAATGCTATAGCTTGGTTTTCAGTTGTTACTGTGATGAGACGGGACACTTTGCCTACTTGTTTTTGGAGGCATTGTTGGAAGAGGAGGGTGTTTTGAGAGTAGGGAGCTGTGGGAGGGATCACGAAAAATCGGTCCCATTTGTCTGGGCTAAATAGAGTATTTAGGATTCTTGTAGAGGTGGGGGTAGTAGAAGTGCGGGGACGTGTGGAGGAGGGAGTAGTGTTGAGGGGGGTAGTGCTATGGGGAGGTGGGCAATAAGGTTGTAAGTAATAAGGGGAGATGGGGTGGTTGATGAAGGAGGTTGTGGGAGTAAAGGTGTTGAAGTTGAGCATGTTGGGAGAGTAGAAATGTCTCCTGGGGGTTGGTTGTTGATTAGGGTTGATACTGTACTAGTATGCATTGATGATGGGGGAGTTGTTGCAGCGTTCGGAGCCCTGGTCAAAGGAGAGCTGGGATTGGGGCTATTTGATAAAGGGGCAAGCCTCATAGCCCCTAAGAGTGGGGTTACGTCTTCATTATTGGGCATGATAAGCCTGGAGTATGTTGGGGAAAAAAAATAGTCCACCCCTCAGTGTCCCCTTGAGGGGTAAGGGCCAGGTATGGCAGGGGAATACCGTGCCCATGGTTCCCTCAGGCCGTACAGGACTGACATAAAGTCAGCCTTTCATCCTTTCAGCACGGCTCTCACACCCTAGGAGGTGGATAGTAGAAGGGATTGGTGAAGAAACTGAAACGAAAAGTATGAGTGGGAAAAAAAAGACTATGCAAAATTAGTTGAGTCGATGGCTGAGTCCCAAGGTTGAGGAGTTCCCCATCATTGGGTCTCAGTCTTCGTCTCCTAAGCCCCCTCACGACAACAACGGGCAAAGGATTGGGGGGGTCGACTCTGATTAGCAAATGAGTACAGGGAAAAACTAGGTGAAATAAAATACCCATTTATTGAGAAGTCTGAGCAGGTGGCATAGTAATTGATACTCTTTGAAAGTCTCAGATCTTGTGTCAAATACCGATCTAATTCGTTTCGTGGATGAGTTGAATGAGTTCTCTGGTCTGAACTTTGCTAGGGAAGGGAAGTGCGAGAAGGCTGCCAGCTAAGAAATGCGTAAGTCGGCGAGAGCAACGTTGGAAGTCCTGAGGAGACCGATCAACGGTTTAACCATGTAGGGGAAATGTTGGCGTTGTAGTATAAATCGGAGGTAAACGTTGGAGGAATGACCTACCAAGTTATTATATGGTTCTTTCACCCTTTACTGTTAGAAACGGCATCTCAGTGGATCGGCGATTGCTGATAAATGGCCTGAAATAGTATGGGATGTGACCTTTGATTGGAATAAATAGAATGCTAAGAAGTTTTTTTTTTTTTTTTTTTAATTAGACAGCTTTTATCTCCTTAATGAATTGTTTGAATTTCCAGAAAGCTGATTAATATTGGTGTCTAGTGGTAGAAGGTTGGTGTCTTATGATGAATCCTTTACTCGCAACAGCAGAAAAGATCTACAGAAGGCTGTGGGAAGAAAATCCACACAGATAGACCCAAGTATTCTATGACATATTCTATTAGAGTTCCTTGGAGCACCTTCCCTGAAGGTGCTCCAATCGTATGGCCAGTGCTGAACTTCCTTGAAAGGAGTAATCGGTAAAACTCGTCATATGTACATCCTCGGAACGAATCACTTGAGCATTTTGCCTCTAATGGACAGAGTGAAGTAAATAAGACACTCATCATCTATGCTATCTCTAACAAAATAATCTGAGCGATCGGGTGGGGCTCCGGAGGTGAAGCCCCGGGGTTCATACGGCGATGTCTGTGGATTTCCCCGGTTTAGCTGGAGTAATAGGGATTTACCATCAGGAGAGGTGCGGTCAGTTTTTTTTAAGGTAACAGAAGTCATTTATATCACTTGCGATGGAAAACATCAGAAGATTCACGCATGTTACAGTGTGCATAATTGAAACAACATACTGCCACACCATATCACCACACACACACACCGCTACACCATGTCACCAAAATCTTGGGTCTTGGTCTTGCTCCAAGAGACTCGGATAACAAAGTCAAGGTTGGTGACCTTGATATTACCCAATATTGCTTTACAGTTACTTTGGATAGTGGCTCTATCCAGTATCCAATCCATGCAAAAGTTGAAAAGTGTTGGTGCGAGAGGCATGTCTCACTCCTGAATTAACAGGAACAAATCAAGAAGGACCCCATCACACTTTACAGCACTTTCAGTACCAATATACAGGCTTGATATCAGTCCAGTTATCCTGGTCTAAATCCTCCTTCTAGAGAGGGACAACCACGCCCCTCAACACGTCCAGAGGAATGGTACAAGCCCCATGCCATAGGTTCAACTCCAGCATTTAGCAGTTCAGTAGGGATACCGCATATGCCCTCTGATTTTCCTCCCTTCAGCTTAGAGATCGTCTCCCTAACCTGAGCAGTTATTCGCCAATTGACTCTTGAGTTGCATCAAATGTTTCATGCTTGCAAGAATCCCACAAAATTATATGGTCCTGTTATGCGTAACGCATTGCATGCTCGCATAGAGTACTGTGTATGGAATGACATGGAATAGTGCCATAGTAATCCTTACTCCAATTGGTGTCCAAGTGGCAATTACTGAGAGGAATGCTTGTTAGCTTACCTGCCCTCCTGTATGGTTGCGGTGGTGGCACGACGTATAATTTTTGTGTTAATCAATTAATTGTACACTTGTACAGACTAATGACAAATGTATTGTGATTTGTATGAATTACGTGTCGCATAAACGCCGCTGTGTTGTCGATAATTATTTGTACTTGCAGCCATTGACAGTCATTAAGCCAATGCACGGCAACGCTGGTGTGTGCATCTATACCAGGCGAGTGCGTAAGCAGTGGCGGTTGGGCTGGCGGAGGCTAAGCAGTTGTGGAGTGTGTGTGTGTGTGGGAGGTGCCCCTGTGATGGTGCTGTTCTTTTAAGTATATGAGTGCAATCAAGTTATTTTATTTATGATCAGGTTTCCTGTTTATTATGTTATGATTTGGTATACCATATTTCAAATTACTAATTATATTAAATAAATTTCATTGTTCATGTTATGGTTTGCATACTCTTCACTCCTCTGCATATGAAAGATATAAAGAGCTATTTATCTGAATTGATTAAAGGTATTAAATATGGCTGACTTAATTAAATTACATAATTATATTAAGAGTAATCAATTTGAATACTTAGGTAACGTTATAATTGTACTTTTATTTGCTTATGCCAGGTGTTTTCTTCTGATGAAATAATTGTTTTATGGCATAACAGTCCAACAGGGTTGAGTGCGGCGAATGTCAGAGATAGTAACGGCGAACCTCTGGAACACTCTTCCCCTCTGTATGTCCAAGTGCAGCCCCCTTGAGGTATACACTGGAAAGACAGGGGGATTTTGAAGTAGACCTAGAGGGTAGCCAAAGTCGGCATTCCGGTAAACCCTGCAGTTTTGGAGGTTCCTACAGCGAGTGCTAACAAGGATTATCATTTAGGTTGCGCCAAGGAATAAGTTACCAACTTGTCAGATTGCTAGGTTTTATTTTAGTTTGAATATATTTCAGTCCCATAAAGCATTGAAATGCGAACTTTAAAACTTATGCCCAGAAATTTTGATTTTGGTCAAATATTTTAAATATTTGGAACATTAGGCATCTCCATCGAGTCTTAACCAAACCTAACCTAACCATGTGTGAGTGTGTGCATGTACCTGTGCATAAAAGTGTACACAATATATCCCATGTTGATGTAAAAGCATTAGCATAATCTATTTCTCATAACTTTATATGCAACTCCTTTCTTAATTTTTTCATAATATAGCACCCCTCATCCCCTCTGATTCCAGAGAGGAGGCACACAGATGAAGTTTTTCTCTTACTCCATACTCCAATATCCTTCGCTCTGCCCCTCCCCCTCCGTCCCAAAATGGTTTACATCCCCCCAGTATCTCTTCTACCCCCTCATGTCTTTTTTTTTGTTTTTCTTTTTCTTGGCCATTCTAAATCCAGACACCAATATCTACTGCAATTCTGAAACCAGACACGCTAATCTACTTCCCCGTTACTTACCCCCTCCTCCTCCTCACTCAACTCTTTGCATAATATAAGGCAATCGTTCTGCTTCATCTTCCACCGCTTCCTCTCCATCAGCCTCTTCCTCCGCCCTTCATGCTCTCGAGGATATATAAAACTATTTAATCGTGACCCAAGCTAACATACCTACCTCGTCCATCCCCCAATCTCTCTGCTTCCATTCCCTCTATACTCAGAGTAACTGCCAACATCCATCCATCTCCTACTAATGTTCCCCCAACACCCCTTCCACCCGTTCCCTTACAACACATCCTATTCCCCCCTGCATCATCTACATCACCCCACCTTCCTCACCAGTTATCCCTTCCGCTTCCCCCTGGGTACACACAACTCCCTTATGTCATAACAACCCCTTCCCTAGATATTCTCCCTCCTGACATTTTTCATGAAACTGTGGTCTCTCGCCCCTAAAAGCCCACTTCTCCTTTTGCTTATTAATACCTCACCCTATGAACATTCTTTCAAAATCCCACATTTCTTCCTTTGACAACTTTGCTCTCATCACCCTTGTTTAAGCCCTACCTCACCCCTCTGTTTCTTTCAGTTCCTGAACTACTATACAACTTTTGAATTGTAGGACTGAATCATCAAATAATCCCCCCCCCCCCCCTTCACTCTTTTCACTACTGCATCTGTTTATTTTGCTAGCTGACCTTTGAGGTCTAGCACAGTTATTGTGCTTTGTAACCATTAACAATTAACCAATCATAATATATCATGACGTTTACAGAAATTTATACACCTGTCTTCACCGGCCATACCCTCTTAGCTTTGGGCACAACCTTCCCCTCCCACTAGCTACTCACAAAACCGACAACCCAGCAATACATATTAGGTTATTTATAACCAGTGTTGATTATATATAATCAGTTATCTTAGTCTTATATTTATGTATAGACGCTGTAATGGCATCCGTGAATAAAATTAAAGATTAACCCCAATCTTTTCAAGCCATCCGTAGTACAAGAATGTAAACAAACACAAAAGTGCCACTTCCACTGTCCACGGAAAACAGGGTGAACCAGGTATAAATGCAGGCAACTGTACCTCTCAAAAATAAACGTAGAAAATAAACAAAATACAAGAAAAATAGAATCCATGCAAGACTTGATTCTTAAGTGTCTTTGTGGGATTTACCATTTTGAGTGTAGAGGGAATGGGAGATCGAAAGGGTGGATGAGAGATAGGCATGGTTATTGGATCATGATTAGAAACTGTTGAATGTCTTCAAAAGTTCTGAGAGGGAGTTGGGCTGAGAAAAGGAGGTCATTTTATAAGGGGTAGAAAAGGGGGATTGACATCTGAGGAGAATGGAAGGTAGGTGTAAGAGTGGATCCGAAGATGATGGGTGGAACATTTAGATTATCTGATATGATGGTAGAGCAAGGAGGAAGAGTATGCACTGGGAAAGTGGTAGAGACTGGAGTGTTTGACTTTAGAATGGCAAAAGAATTTGGCTGGGAGGTAGAAGTTGGAATGTAAAGAGTAGGAGGAAGAGATACTGGGGAGATATAGAAACATCTTGGGGAGAATGAGAAGGGGTAGAGCAAAGGGCAGCACTGGAATAGGGAGCATGCCTAGCCTCATGTAAAATGAGGTTGAGTTTGAGTCTGAGGACTGCTATGTCAGACTCAAACTTGTAGGTAGGGTAGCCTCTATAATATATATGATGGGAACCACCACAACTGGCACACTGTACAGGGCAGTTTGATATATAGTGGGGCAGCAGGCTGTGGAGCAACACTGCTTGTCCGGGTTGCTAAAACGCCAACATTTCTGACATTAATGGTGGATGCGTCAATATGATCAGACAGGGCAGGACTCCACTAATATAAACTTCATAGGAAAGGTCATGTCTATGAAAGGTAATCTTTGGTAATATTGATGTAGGATTTTCGGCAACCCCTAGTATAGCAGTCTACCGATACTAAATCATAGGCAACGAGGCCGGCAAATCCTTGTTGTAGATAGGACAATCAGGCAGGGAGATAGAACCAGTTCTGGTACAAGTATTAAGGGAGGAGTAAGGCTGGGCTGGAATAGGTTTATTAGTGAAGTCAGTCAGGGTAGATAATGATTGAGCTAGGAACTTGGATGTAATTGTGGCAAGGTGTAAGTGATTAGAACTACTGAGAAAGGAAATTTGTCTACTAGTTTTTGAAGACACTGGGTGAAGGGGGTTGTAAAGGGAATCACAAAAAAAAATTGATCCCACTTAGCTGGGCCAAAAAATGAGGTACTCAAAAGATTTCTTGAGGTTGTAGTTGAAGGATAAGGACAGGAGGAAGAGGAAGTGAGGTAGCACTTTGGGGAAGTGGACAATAAGGATGGATAGAAGTAATATGAGAAAAGGGTGTTGGTGGAGAGGTGGTGGTTTTGAGAGGAGCAAATATTTTAGGCTTCCTTGCAGCTTTGTGTTTTGCATTTCCCACTGGGGAAGTCCCAAATACTCTGACTCAAATATAAATTTCAATGCATGTACATTATAAAAAACAAGAAAATAACCTAGATGACTTCCCCATTTTGAATTCACTCTCCCTTGATTAGGCTAAAAATCAGGAGGCGGCTGCTACTCATTCCTATAGGAAAGTTCATTGCCTAAAGGATGCAAGAAAATGTATATCCAATAATGCATGTTCATACATTTGGAAAGTAGAGTTTATAAATATATATACACATATACATATATATATATATTTAGTAGACAATGCTTGGACAATCAGTGGTATCAGAAGGTATAAAAATATAGGTGTATATAAAAAACACTTTTAATTAACCAGCTAACATAATCTAGTGATACAACTTGCTTACAAACAAACATATCTCCAGTAGTCAACACTCATAAAGGTTTAAACCTGTAGGATTCTGAATGAGTACATTTCAAACATATCTGAACATATACACAAATTTTGTGAGGAATAATGTCTAAAAAAAAAAAAAATGATAGTGACTTTTATCTGCTAAAACGTAAGATAAGAAACATCTTATTAATGACTGATCTTTGGATAGCACTTACATTAGCTTTGTACAAATAGTTATATTAATACCATCTGAGTTCTATTAAATTTTCCTTAACAACTATGATCACATCAGACAGGACAAAGGAGTTTAAACAATGTTATTTAAATTTGCTAACTTTACCAAACAAATCTGATATTTTGTTCTGTCATAATTTTTCATTCCAGGTGACAACTATCATATCATATATACCATATTTCTACCTAATTATTCTTCTGTAACAATTTATGAGTTTAGTTTCTACATTCATATCCCTTTTTTAAAATGTATTACAAACATGTTGTATCTTGCAATGATAATAACTCCTTTAAGATTTGTTTTGTTTAATTCACCTGCACAGTTAGCTGTGCTTACAATATAACAAATACCTAAAAAAAATAAAAAAAATAAATAAAATAAAAAATAATCATTTACTCCAGAAAAACTCTTCTACTATGTGCATATTTTAACACAACTAAGGACACCAAAAAACATCTATTCACTTGTGTCTTGAGCAAAACCTTTGGTTCCTTTCACTTAGAAAAAACTAAAAATGCCATGAGTTATTTCTTATATATAATACATATATACAAAATGTAAATGCAAGTGAATGCTACATCTGTAAAAGGCACAGAATGCAAGCACTATTTCAAGCATTCCTAATTTCTGGACATCTACAGCTTAATACAAAGAGATTTGGTTCAATATATTTACAATGCTCCCTCTCATATTCGCCCCCACATCATTAACATATCTGAACAAAAGACACATATCCACAAACACAAATACACAAACACGCAAATAGTCATTCACTCACTATGGTAGGCTAATAAATTTTGTACATCCAATGATTTCACTCTTACACACACAACTTTGTCAACTGTGACTGATAAAACAAAGGATGAAGTCTCTAATCAACTGTATTTATACAAATAAATATAAACAAGTCAAACGGAATACAAGCATTAAGCAAGATTCTCCACACTATTCAATCTCCTTCCATTCATTAACCACTTCTGGGGGTACCATGCAAGAGGAATTATATAAGGCTACCTCTCCATTACACCATTTTTTGTAAAGGTAAACAGATATTCGAACTTCACACATGGCAGCCTGCTTTATGTGGGACGGAATATGGCATTAACATTTATGTTGTTTCTTTCAGAGAGACTATTGGAAACCATTTAGTATGAGATGCTTCCACTCAGCTGAGCTCTACAACAAAGAGACTTCATAATAAGCTACTTTGCAGGAGTACAATATTGAAAGCCTCTTAAAGATATCTGGTCCACCTGTAATCAAACATCTACAGTGTACAGATGCCAATTATGACCTTGAAGGATTTTATTCCTCTGAGAAAATGCAAATTCTTTTTTCATTATAAGTGCCTCTGAATTTTAATTTTCCTGCAATCGCTGTAAGAAGCATACCCACACATGATATCACTGCCAAATATCAGCATACAAAAATGTTAAGCAATAGCTCATTAGTGTCACAATATGGACCAACAGGAGATAAAATGACACTAGTTAATAAACTAGTAACCACACCTGGGAAAATCAGGTTACAGCATAAGGGCAGTTAGTAGAAGTCCAAATGTTGACCCATGGAAAATTAATTTCTCTGTTTTTAAATCTTGCAAATTACTTTTTTTCTTTATCAAACGATTTCAATTATAATATGCTTCAAAGTAAAACAATCTTCTGCTGATGCTGCTATATATATGGTGATTCTAAACTCCTGTCCTCATACAAAAACTTGCATACATTTACTGCACCTAATGAACTAATGCCTACAAACTTCCTCGTAGAAAGTTTTTAAAAGATATTATGAAGGTATTATGGTCAGTTTTGCAGCCGATTGTAAGCGAAGTCCTGTTTCACAACTTCCTCACATAACAGCAACCTTTGTGTTAACAGGCTCCGCTATACCACCCCAGCGAAGCTTGAACGACTTGTGACGCCAGCTGATAACAGGGTTCCATACGGCGTGCACAAAAATGAAGATAGCGCTTATTTCTCGGAACAACCAGCTGATCACAAATTCGAACTTGCTGAAGGGAGGAGGCCCATTCTGGAAAGAAGAAAATATTTTTTAATGCCACTTCACAAAACAGGCACAAAATAATGTACTCAGGATAAAAGAACTCAATCAAGCATGTAATCTCATTCTTTGTGATAAATTAATGAACCCAGAAATAAACTATTTCATATCAATCTTCTCAAAATTAATACTAGCATTAAAGGAATTACAAGGGATAAAAAAAATATGTGATGATTGATGACGGGAAAAGTTGCACAAAACACTTACTTGCACTATATTGAGCATAATCCAGTCAGCAAGGGACCACGTAAGTGTGTGGAACAAAAAGAAGGTGAGGTAGTCTGCACGCAGTAAAACGGCACCCGCCCAGGATGCTATAAGCCCCAGCACCATACATTCACTGAGCGGCTCAAGAAGCAAAGTGTGTGGTACCATAGCTATACGCAATTTACACCATCTGCAAAAAAAGAAAGCCATTTTTCTTCATGTTTATAGGAATCCCTCAAGAATCCTTCGCTATTTAGGATTTTAAGTATTCAATCAAAGCTCTCAAAACTAGCATCACAACCACCTTAATTAGCTATTAGGAAATTCTGTGCTTTTCTATTTCTAGAACGCATGCATATAACAGGAATTCTACCTTGATAATGATCAAATAGCTGAACAAAGTTTTCCCCCTACATATCTAATAAACCAGAGAACTAGATTTGGTACCTTTTTACTATTTACACAGCTTTTCTAAAAAACTGACATTTGTACATCATTCAGAGCAATGAAATAACTGAAAATAAGAGGACTTGCTGTTAGCCTGGGAGAAAGCAAATCATCTTGACAACTCATATTACATATCTTGGTGTTCTCAGGTCTCTGACATAATAATTTTGCTCCTCTTTTGCAAATATCCGAACCCACATCCTAATAACTGCCATAATTACCTGAGGGCAAAGGCTCTGTCTGGAAAAATTTTCCTTGAGAAACTAAACCTCGAACTAACTGGTACCTCTCTACAGAAATAAGTATATACTACTAAAAACAAATCTTCATGGTATCAATAACCATTCAAATAACATTTAATAATCTAAAATGAAATAATTATGCATAATCCCCTTTTCATACAACATATCTGCTTCGACAATTTGCCAGAGTTAGTTAACCAGCAACCACCTACACTAAAGAATATGTATATGAATAGCAGATTATTCACTTAAAAATAAATAAATAAATAGATAAAATACCTTGTTAATCTTGACAGAAAACCCTTCACTCGGGTTGTTCCAGCATTCTGACATGCTGGCTGCGAAGAGATGCGAATGCCCCATCCTCGGCCCTGAATGTACTTAGCAAAGAAGTAGTCCTCTGCTAAGTATACGCCAAAAGCACTAATGCCTGCTGAAGCAATTTCAATTAATTATCTTCGTAGAAATTCATAAAATAAATAAAATAGAATAAATTGCATACATTACATAGCATATACCAACTATTTTGCAAAACCTGAACATCTTTCATATGTAAAACTGACCTCCATCCTCATCCAGGACCTTCTTCCTCATCAGGCAGGACATGCCGGTACAGCAGTTGACTCTCAAGCCAAAAGCGTCCAAGAGTCCAAGGAAAAGATACATCCTTGCATGACTCGTCCCAAAGTATACCTAAAATGCAAAGATAGAATGTGATTGCTTAATTTTCTGTCATGTGTATCATTTAGATTTACACATGCATGCACACGCACACGCACACGCACACGCACATATACTGTACATATACGTATCAGCCTGTTTATTGTGACATGTAGAAAAGGTGTGAATGAGAACACATATCTTCAAAATACAAGAGGTGTATTTGACAGGTTTCAATTCTATCTTCATCAGAAATATGATAAATTGAAACAGTGAAATACACGTCTTGTACTTTAAAGACCTTCAGTCTCATTCACACCTTTTCTAAATTTGTCACAATGATGTGTATATGTACAGTATGTGTGTTCATGTTGTTTGTGTGTATATATATCTGTATTATATTCTACATATATACATGTATATAAAAGAGAGAGAGAGAGAGAGAGAGAGAGAGAGTGAGAGTGAGAGTGAGAGTGAGAGTGAGAGTGAGAGTGAGAGTGAGAGTGAGAGTGAGAGTGAGAGTGAGAGAGAGAGAGAGAGAGAGAGAGAGAGAGAGAGAGAGAGAGAGAGAGAGAGAGTGAGTGAGTGAGTGAGTGAGTGAGTGAGTGAGTGAGTGAGTGAGTGTGTGTGTGTGTGTGTGTGTGTGTGTGTGTGTGTGTGTGTGTGTGTGTGTGTGTGCACACTCGCGCGCATGCAAGTTTGTATACATACATACATATACTTAAACATAAATATATATACACATACATACAAAAACACACACACAAACAATATGCAAATCTTCTAATGAGCTTGCACCTCAGGTTACATTATTTTATAAGTGCCAATTTGGAACCATTTTTCTTTTATCCTCTTCTCCCACTATTTTTAATTTCACAGAGCAGCACATCGGCAAGCAAAATTGAATGAAAATGGAGCTGCCTGCAGATAATCAAACCTGCCCCGCCCTCACAGCTGCCGAAAAGACATGCAAAAATGTTTCTCAAGGTGAATCTCAATTTCCAGATCATAAAACCGCCGCTGGCTATATACTGCATATATGTATTTGTATATACAGCGAATAAAAATCGATCCTCACTTTAATAATTGTATTGATGGCTTCATATCCTCTGCCTGTTCTCATGGTTTGGTATATATATGTCCCCTCTTTAACAATTTTAAGTTTTCACTCAAGACAGATGACAAAATAAATAATAATGATCATAGCGACCTCGTATAAGAATGGGACAAAGCTACAGGAAAGAAGATAAACATGCGTACACATACATACACACACGTAGTTAGACATGTAAAATATGAGGAATAAAACAACATGGTCCAGCACACAGAAACTGCTATCCCCCGTCTGCCCTGGAGTAATTAACATGCAAAGTTCATAGACTTCTCAGAACCCACTCTTCTCCATTCCAGCCCATTCTCCTGCCCCGCTCCTTCCCTCCAGCACCCCGAGGGCAGGTTCAATAAGGAAAAGAATTGATGATGTGAGCATTTTCCACCACGCATCCACTGATATCCACAAATCACGCCCACCCACTGCTTATCAGAAGCTTATCAGGAGTGTATCCCCTAATGGTACGAAGTCCATAAAATAATTCAATGAAACCCCTGTTGATTAAAGTGTGTGTGTGTGTGTGTGTGTGTGTGTGTGTGTGTGTGTGTGTGTGTGTGTGTGTGTGTGTGTGTGTGTGTGTGTGTGTGTGTGTGTGTGCGTGTGTGCGTGTGTGCGTGTGTGCGTGTGTGCGTATGCGTGTGCGTGTGTGCGTGTGCGTGTGTATGTGTGCGTGTGTGTGCGTGCGTGCGCGCGCGACCTCATTCCTATTTTTTTCTTACTTGGTAAATCATTTACAAAATGATAAGAAATAACTGGAATCAACTGTGGTCCCCTTGTGTCCATGCCAAACATACAAAAACCGTCCAAGAATGCAAATGTAAACAAAAGAATCACTATAAAACAAGCTCCGTGAATCCCTTCGGTATTTTCATTACACACGCAAAATAGCGCAAGTCGTGCATGCCTCTTGACGAACGCCAGGGCTGGCGCTCGAGACGAGCCATTCATTCTCCGAGACTATATATCCTTACGACCTGAAACCTCGCAAACTTCTTTTCATCAATTCGCAATGACATTCTGCGCATGTTTCAAGAGGATTTTACGAGGTTCCACGTATGCACGAAAAGTGGCATGAATAGTGCGTAGTGTTTGAGGCCCGCCAGTACCCGCCTGATTCTCGCCGCTCTGCCAATACTGGACGTGCAACCAGATAACCTTGCCCGAGGCACTCTGGCCTTTGCCTAGCTACAGCGCGGCTCCGACCCATGCAAGATCTACTCAAGGGGCAAATATATAGGAGAAATATGCTGATACCCAGGGCAATCCTGCAACTTTAGTTCCCATATACGTTTGAGAAATGGAAAAGAATCAATATTACCGCATATATAAGTAACCTCTTCTCTTTTACGCTCCTGAGGCGCGGGGATAGCAAGTTAACAGATTCGCAAGGGAGAATACTTTAAAGTGCGAGTAATTTTTTTTTTTTTTAATATTGCTTCCTTATTCACAGTTTTACTTTACATTTTTAAAACCAAGTTCAACAAGGACATCTTCACAAGCTTCCTTCGGGCTAAGACAACTCTCGATTGTACGAACATTTCTAGTTAAAACAAAGGCGTGGACACACATGGGGGACAGACAGACAGACAGACAGACACACACACACACACACACACACACACACACACACACACACACACACACACACACACACACACACACACACACACACACACACACACACACACACAGAGGTCACCCCCACCCCCGCTCTCCGACGACGCTCACCTTTTCCAGTATAGCAGGCCACCCCTTCCTGTCGCAAGTGAAGGGCATTTGATGGACGATGCCCACGTCGGGCGTCATGTGGGCCACCATGTCCGTGAGCGTGTCCTCCTTCATGAGCAGGCCTGAGTCGGACACCAGCACCAGCTCGTGCTTGGCCGCAAGGTACCCAGGCTGCATGTTGTTGATTTTGGGGTTGACGCCGACCTCCACGCCACCTGCGGAACAACAAGGCGTCTCAGATTTGTCGCCGCTACATCATGGATCAAGCCAATGGCAAGCCGTCATGGGAAAATGTGTGGAAGATCACAAAAGAATCATATATGCATGACGGAAGAACAAACTGTATCCGCCACAAATAAATAAATAAATAAATAAATAAATGCAAATAGAATAACAACGATGTTAACGGAAGTAATAGAAACAACAATCACTATCATAATGAATAATTCTGATGGTCACCATGGCAATACCATCGCTGAGGTAAAGCAACAAACCAAAAATAATATTTTAAGGCATACGGACAGGCTCCTCACCTATGAAGTACGAAGCGTCGACATGCGGGTGCTTCTTCATAAGCTGCTGCACGATCATGATGCTTGGGTCGCCCTCCTCCTGGATGCAGAAGAGGAGCTCGAACTGGGAGGTGGGAAAAAAAGAGTGTTATTGATACTTTCGCTGTTCTAAAACGGGTCTTTTTTTACCCCCAACAGGGATCAAAGAGAAATGTACCTTTATTATATGCCGGCATGTTTTCTCTCCTCGTAGATCCACACGCGCGTCACACACAAACCACAGTCGGTCAAAACGTATTCCCTTCCCTTGCGTCACCGCATAACGTTACGAGTTCAAGTCCGGTATTAACCAAAACCGTTTCATTTTCCCGTCAACTTGAAGTCCCTGTTGCCCAGCCAGTCGGATAATTAGGCCTTGTTCTATGCGATATTCGAGAAGGAATTTTGCCACTTGACATATTAAACAATTTTTCTCCTCCTTGGCAATGTTATGACTTCTATAACCAGTTATTTTTTTTATGTAGTCTATTGTCTTCGGGATAATAGGCGTATAGCGAGTGATGTGATGTAATATATATGTATTTTTTTTTTAATTAAAACATTGGATTTTTCCTTATTTTTCGCATTCATACCATCCAAATTCGACACCCATGAGGTGTTCTCACTGAATTTTACGAGCGGCTGTTCGATTATCTTAATTCCCAATACAATCCAGTATGCTATAATCGCACCGATATTACCGACACAACACCACTAACAATAAACTACCGAGCACGTTGTCAATTAAACATTATGAGAAGGAAAAGGAAGAGAAGGAAAAATAAAATGTGAAGATAGAAGATGAAGGAATAAGAATAAGATGAAGGAAGAAGAAGAGGAATAAGAATAAGAATAAGAATAAGAAGAAGGAGGAGAGGAAGAAGAAGGAGGAGGAGGAGGAGAGGAAGAAGAAGAAGGAGGAGGAGAGGAAAAAGAAGAAGCACAAGAAGAAGATGAAGAAAGAAGAAGAAAATAGAAGAAAAGATAAGAAGACTTACACGACGACACGTTAGCAGCACAAGGTCAGAGGGAAAAAAAAAACGCCGTTTACCCTGGCCTTGGCTTCGTAGTATGGCGGCTCAAAACAAAAGCGCAACCCAGACTTTCCCAGCCGCCCCCCTTTGTCCCTCCCGTTCTCGCCTCAACCTCTTCAACGGGCAATGCGGGGGCCTCCTTTTCAACCTTCCACTACCCTTCCCCTTTCCCTCCTCCCATCCCATCCCTCCCCTATCCAACCCCACCCCCCCACCTTCTTTCCAACCCCTCCCCCACCCGCGCTCCCGCCCTCCCGCCCTCACACCCCGCGACCTAAGGCAACGCTATCCACGCCCGCCTCAGGGATATTGAAGACGGGCGCCGTGCGTGGGAGGTCCTCAATTCACGCAATTTCCCGACAGATGTTTCTCTTGCCGCCGGTGGTGGTAAGGGTGCCTTTTGGCAGTGGAGAGAGCGAGGGGGGAGGAGGGAAGGGGGGGAGGAGGGAAGGAAGAGGAGGAGGGAAGGGAGGGAGGAGGGAAGGAAGAGGAGGAGGGAAGGGAGAGAGGAGGGAAGGGAGGGAGGAGGGAAGGGAGGGAGGAGGGAAGGGAGGGAGGAGGGAAGGGAGGGAGGAGGGAAGGGAGGGAGGAGGGAAGGGAGGGAGAGGGAGGGAGGGAGGAGGGAAGGGAGGGAGGAGGGAAGGGGGGATGGGAGGGGAGGAAAAGGGAAAGAAGGGAAGGGAAGGGAGGAGAGTTAACATAATGGTTAGGAGGGTAGGAGAGGAGTGGATATGGAGGGAAGGGAAGAGAGGAGGGGAAGGAAGGGAAGGCGAGAGGAAGAAAAGAGGAAAAAGGAGGAAGAGGGAAATTAGGAGAGAGAGAGAGAGAGAGAGAGAGAGAGAGTGAGAGAGAGGGAGAGGAGAGAGAGAGAGGAGAGAGAGGAGAGAGAGAGAGAGAGAGAGAGAGAGAGAGAGAGAGAGGGAGAGAGAGGGAGAGAGAGAGAGGGAGAGAGAGGGAGAGAGAGGGAGAGAGAGAGAGAGAGAGAGAGAGAGAGAGAGAGAGAGAGAGAGAGAGAGAGAGAGAGAGAGAGAGGGAGAGAGAGAGAGAGAGAGAGAGAGAGAGAGGGGGGAGAGAAAGAGAAAGAAAAAGAGAAAGAGAGAGAGGGAGAGAAAGGGAGGGAGGGAGAGAAAGAGAGGGAGGGAGGGAGGAGGGAGGGGGGGGGCAGGAATAGGAATAGGAATAGGGATAAGGATAGGGATAGGGATAGGGATAGGGATAGAGATAGAGAGATAGGGATAGAGATTGAGTTAGAGGAAGAGAGAAAACATATAGACTATGAGCAGAAACGCGAGAGGAAAAAGAGAAGGAAAAAATCAAAGGAAATCGGAGAGAGGCAGCAAGGAGCAAAAGGGCCGAAGGATGCATTGGCGGCGGCGGCGAAGGAGGACCGGGGGGGGCGGCGCCGAGTAAAAGCGGTGTTCACGGGAGGACCGAGTGGAAGGCCGGCTGTGGCCACGTGATCACCGTCCGTGGGGCCAGAGTTCCCCTCCCTCCTCCGCCGCCATCGCCAAGGTCATGCCTGGCCATAGAGCCTCTTGCCCCGCTCCTCCAATCTGGGTCAAGGCCAGCATTTGCTCCCCCCTCCTCCTCCCCCTCCCATGCTTGCACGCGTGCTTGGTTCAAACACAAGCGAAAGTCTTGCCATTCACACCCTAACCGGTTCCTCCGGTGCGGCGGCGTGGTCACGTGACTCGCCAGGCTCCTACTGGTGGCTCCTCGCCCCCTTCCGGCCGGGTTATCAACACTCCCTCTTCCCTCTTTCCGCCTTCCTCAACTTCTCCCTTCTTTCCTCCCTTCTTTCCCCCCCTCCTCTCCCTCTCCTCTCCCTCTCCCCTCGTTCTTATCCCGGCCATGTCCTCTCGAGTGGAACCTGGTCTATATTTAACCCCGTGTCTCCCCTTCTCCTCCCCTCCCCCCCCCCTTCCCTCGTCAACATACATCCCGGGCGACGTCATCTGCTCCGCGGGTGACACAGGAGAACACCGGTGCTCCCCGCCCGCCCTCGTCCGCTCGCTCCCTTACGTCCAACGAGCGAGGAGGAGAAACGCCAGCAGGAGTTCCCACGGGGTCTACACCGAGCGGCCGACTACACGATGCCATCCCCCTCTCCCCCCCCCCCCCCACACACACACGGGAAAAAAAAAAAAAAAAAAAAAAAAAAAAAAAAAAAAAAAAAAAAAACAGCTCTGCATACCGAGCTCCTTTTCCTGTTACTACCTGGGCAAGGTTTTTGGCGGGATCAGCTTGGCGGCAGTTCTAATCCCGTAGCGACTTCGGCAACACACTATCCTTGGGACACGGTAGAGGTAAGTGCCACTAGGCAACATTCTGCCATGCGGGGAGAAGAAAAATTGACAATACGAACCGCTCGACACCTACAGA
>NC_061833.1:20357829-20365329 GCF_019202785.1 Penaeus chinensis | reverse complement strand
CTGTCTTTCGATCCGTCTGTCTGTCTTTCGATCCGTCTGTCTGTCTTTCGATCCGTCTGTCTGTCTTTCGATCCGTCTGTCTGTCTTTCGATCCGTCTGTCTGTCTTTCGATCCGTCTGTCTGTCTTTCGATCCGTCTGTCTGCCTTTCGATCCGTCTGTCTGCCTTTCGATCCGTCTGTCTGCCTTTCGATCCGTCTGTCTGCCTTTCGATCCGTCTGTCTGCCTTTCGATCCGTCTGTCTGCCTTTCGATCCGTCTGTCTGCCTTTCGATCCGTCTGTCTGCCTTTCGATCCGTCTGTCTGTCTTTCGATCCGTCTGTCTGTCTTTCGATCCGTCTGTCTGTCTTTCGATCCGTCTGTCTGTCTTTCGATCCGTCTGTCTTTCGATCCGTCTGTCTTTCGATCCGTCTGTCTTTCGATCTGTCTGTCTTTCTATCCGTCTGTCTTTCTATTCTATTCGTCTGTTGATCCGTCTGTCTGTTGATCCGTCTGTCTGCTGATCCGTCTGTCTGTTGATCCGTCTGTCTGTTGATCTGTCTGTCTATTTATCCGCTTGTCTGTTTATCCGTCTGTCTGTTTATCCGTCTGTCTATAACTTCTTTCATTTGGTTTGTTTGTTTGACCGAGTTTGTTTTTGTTATCAGATGGCTTCGATGATACAGTCTGTATGCCCGTCGTTCTACTTAAGTTACTAAATTGGGTTCTCCTAATTAATAGCACCTCTTCTACTCGAAATGACAGAACATGGTAAAGAAAAAGAAATCTGAAAACTATCTACGTATGTAGCACATACGCACGCACGCACGCACGCACGCACGCACGCGCACGCACACACACACACACACACACACACACACACACACACACACACACACACACACACACACACACACACACACACACACACACACACACACACAGTCTCTCATCCACCCCTGCCAGCCTCCTCCCCGCCCTCCGCCTCACCTTAGGATAGTTGAGTGTGAAAAACGTCTCGAGGTTCGTCATGAGGTTGGGATCCATGGGCGTGCCAACCAAGGGCTTCAGGACGCTCACGCCCATCACCCCGGGCTCTCCATCCATGGGCAGGGCGCGACGTCGATGGAGCTTCCGGTACCTGCAAGAGAGAGAGAGAGAGGGAGGTCAAAACGACGATCCGGAGGACGAGTGGGTCAAGTACAAGTGGTTACGTGGCGCGTCAATCGTACAGTGCTACATGTACTGATGTAATGCTGTGTTTATGGGCATGAGGTCATGCAAATGCAGCGGTGCATGGTGTTTGTGGTAGTGCATCCTGTGTCGTCGCCGCTGTTGTTGTTGTTTTGACTGATGCAACGAAAGGGCTCAGAATGATGACAAGAGTTATTAACAGTTAACGGGTCACAACTGCTGGGTAGTGATGAAAGATTTATGCCCAGTGTTTTGCATGTTTGTTTGGGCTTTTGTAGTATAACAGAACTCGCTTTTCATGTACAGTTTTCTTTTCTTTTTCTTTTTTAAAATATATATATATACGCTTTTATGATACCACTCTTGCATTTTGAGCCATAAATAGTATATCATATTGACACTGTTTTGGTCTAAAATATAAGAACAGATGATTGATGATGATGGTGGTGGTGATGAAGGTGGTGATGGTGGTGTGGTGGTGATGGTGGTGTGGTGGTGATGGTGGTGTGGTGGTGATGCGGATGCTGACGAGGACTACTATGACAATGGCAACGACGGCGACGACGGAGATAAAACAGCGCCGATGGCAAAGGACACGTAGATTTTCCTTCCAACAACAGAACCGAAATCCCAGGACTCTTAAATCCACACAAATAACATTTTTCGAAGGGCCAATTATCCCTGGCCATAGGGAGCGCCGAGGCCTGGGAGCGGCGCCTCGAAGTCTGACCTATTTCGGGCGAATCGCTCCTGGGTCAGGAGAGAGGAATGGGGAAAAGGAGGGTGAAGGGAAGGGGAAGGGAAGGGGACGGGGGAAGGGAAGGGGAAGGGGGAAGAGAAGGGAGAAAGGAAGGGAGAAAGGAAGGGTGAAGGGAAGGGGAAGGGAGAAAGGAAGGGTGAAGGGAAGGGGAAGGGAGAAAGGAAGGGAGAAGGAAAGGGAGAAGGAAAGGGAGAAGGGAAGGGAGAAGGGAAGGGAGAAGGGAAGGGATGAGGGAGAGGAGGAGGGAAGGGAGGAGGGAAGGGGGAAGGGAAGGGGGAAGGGAAGGGAGAAGGAAAGGGGGGAAGGGAAGGGGGAAGGGAAGGGAGAAGGAAAGGGGGGAAGGTAAGGGATAAGAAAGGCAGGTAGATGAGGGACGCGGAGAGGAAGGAATAAAGGCAGGGAGCGAAAGATAGAAGAAAAAATATGAGGAACGAGATGGGGAAAAAAGGCAGGGAGAAGAGAGAATTAAAAAACAGGGAGATGAAAAGCGAGAATAAGGGGAAAGAGAGGAGGGACTATGAGAAAAAAGAATAAAAGGCAGGGAGAGGAGGAGGCGCGTGAATCAGGCAAAGGAAAGGAATGGCGAGGGGAGAAAAGAATAAAGGCAGGGAAAGGAAGAGCGAGAATAAAGGAAAAGAGAGGAGAGACGAAGAGCAAGGCAGGTAGACGGACAATACACGAAGGGAAATGAGGCACGCGGAAAGGACGAGGTGAACGAGAACGAAAGAAAGGGAGAGGAGAGACGGGAAGAACAGGCCAAAGAAGACCGCAAGATGCCGCCGGGGATTGGACACGCAGCCAAAGCCACTCGCAAAGCCATTCCGGCAGAATTTAATGTAAACAAAGCCAGGACGCACTGGGCCCGTCCTCCGCCTGCGATCACGGGAACAAAATAATCCATAAGGCGTGTGCGAAGAAGAATGGAGAGTGCGAGGAGGGAGAGTGGGAGGAGGAGAGAGAGGGAAAGAGAGAAGGAAGGAAGGAGAGGAGGGGGAGAAGGGGAGAGAGAGGGAGGGAGGGAGGGAGGAAGGGAGGGAGAGGGAGGGGGAGGGAGAGGGAGAGGGAGAGGGAGAGAGAGAGAGAGAGAGAGAGAGAGAGAGAGGGAGAGAGAGAGAGAGAGAGAGAGAGAGAGAGAGAGAGAGAGAGAGAGAGAGAGAGAGAGAGAGAGAGAGAGAGAGAAAGAGACAGAGAGACAGAGAGACAGAGAGAGAGAGAGAGAGAGAGAGAGAGAGAGAGAGAGAGAGAGAGAGAGAGAGAGAGAGAGAGAGAGAGAGAGAGAGAGAGAGAGACAGAGAGAGAGAGAGAGAGAGAGAGACAGAAAGATAGAGAGAGAGAGACAGAAAGATAGAGAGAGAGAGACAGAAAGATAGAGAGAGAGAAAGAAAAACAAAACATATTTATAGAGAGAGAGAAAGAAAAACAAAACATATTTATAGAGAGAGAGAAAGAACAAAAATGCAAAAAAAAAGAGCGAAAAATCGAAACCGAACTCAAAACAATACACACACACACATAAAAAAACAAAAAACAAGCAAACTCAAAACAAGATCTCATTCACACAAAAATCCCCCCAAAACCACACGCCCACCCACAACCCCCCAACACCCCCCCAACCCCCACCCCAGCTTCCCTCTCCCCCCGCGACGGCCGATCGCTCGCCCCCAGCAGCCTCTCTTAGCTCGGGGTTCCTGGGTTCCTTCACAATCCTTGCGTCCTGCGCGGATGGAAGGATGGAAGGAAGGAGGAGGGATGGATGGATGGATGGATGGATGGATGGATGGATGGATGGATGGATGGATGGATGGATGGATGGATGGATGGATGGATGGATGGATGGATGGATGGGCGGATGGATGGATGGATGGATGGATGGATGGATGGATGGATGGATGGATGGATGGATGGACGGGCGGGCGGGCGGGCGGCGGGCGGGCGGGTGGGTGGGCGGTTGGTTGGGTTGATGGATGGATGGATGGATGGATGGATGGATGGATGGATGGATAGATGGATGGATGGATGGATGGATGGATGGACGGATGGATGGATGGATGGATGGATGGATGGATGGATGGATGGATGGATGGATGGATGGATGGATGGACGGACGGACGGACGGACGGACGGACGGACGGATGAATGGATAGATGGACGGATGGACGGATGGACGGATGGATGGACGGATGGACGTCCCTGGCTAAACCGACCGGCTGACGGGGCTATCTCCGCGCCAAGCAGACAGAACTTTGGAGATGCGTCAACCGAGCTGCAAGGGTAGTTGCAACTCGGACTAAAAAAAAAATACAATAATAAAATAAAAGATAAAAAAAAATAACAGTGGCTGTACACCGAGTTTTGCGTATCCCAGCTTATATTGGGGAATATATGGGAGAAAATTGTTTTTATAACCCATAACCTGGGTCTACTTCATAAATAGTAGGATATTGCGAGCAAAGGAAGAGGGGAACAAGAGGGAGGGAAAGAAGGTAGTAGGGAGAGAGGAAGTGAGAAGAAAGAAGGGAGAGGGAGGGGATGAAATAAGGGAGGGAGGGGGAAGGAAGGAGGAGAGAAGGAAGGAAGGTAGGATGGAGAGAGAGAGAGAGAGAGAGAGAGAGAGAGAGAGAGAGAGAGAGAGAGAGAGAGAGAGAGAGAGAGAGAGAGAGAGAGAGAGAGAGAAAGAGAGAGAGAGAGAGAGAGAGAGAGAATAAGCTTTCCAAAGGAGTGCACACGTATAGATAGAAAGCGGACGGCAGGCGCGTCTCCTTACCCAGTCACAGATAACGACACGGAGCAAGTGCAATATTCCCCATAGCAACATAGCACGATTATGGCCGTATACGAAATAATCATACTGCATAACTAAAACTTTAATACACATGCACACAAACACTGTCTGTCTGTCTGTGTGTCTGTGTGTCTTTGTGTCTGTCTGTGTGTCTGTCTGTGTGTCTGTCTGTGTCTGTCTGTCTGTGTCTGTCTGTCTGTGTCTGTCTGTCTGTCTGCCACACACACGCGCACACACGCACACGCGCACACGCACACACGCACACACGCACACGCACACACGCACACACACACACACGCACACACGCACACACACACACACACACACACACACACACACACACACACACACACACACACACACACACACGGGAAACTCCTTCCTTTCTAGAACCACGAGGCACACCCTCCCCCCCATCCTCCCCCCCCCCGCCCCAACACACTAACTCGGAAGGATAACGGCGGCACTGGAGACCCTCGCAAGCAGGTTGACCGATAGACACGCGACACTGCTGCTGTTGGAATGGCCCTTCCCCCACACTCCTCCCCTCCTTCCCCCACACTCCTCCCCCCTTCCCCAACACTCCTCCCCCCCTTCCCCCACACTCCTCCCCCCCTTCCTCTTCCCCCTGTCCTTCCCCCCTCCCCTTCTCCTTCCCCTCCGCCCTCTTCCCCCTGCCCTCCCCATCTCCTCCCTTCCTCCCCTCCTCTTCCCCTCCTACCCTGTCCCCTCCCCCTCTCCTTCCCCTCCGCCCTCTTCCCCCTGCCCTCCCCATCTCCTCCTATCCTTCCCTCCTCTTCCTCCTCCCCCCCCCCCCCCCCTTTATCATGCAACCTTAATATGAACACACTTCGGGGTAATATAGACTTCTAGAGCGGTCATCAGGACACAAAGATAAATCAATGAGTGAGGTCATGTGCGCGTGGCTTGGAAAGAGGGGGGGGGGGAAGGAAGGGGAGGGGAAGAGGAGAGGGGAAGGGGGGGGGAGGAAGGGGAGGGGAAGAGGAGGGGGGAGAGGGGAAAGGGGGGGAGGAAGAGAGGGGAAGAGGAGAGGGGAAGGAGACGGAGGAAAGGGGAAGAGGAGAGGGGAAGGAGACGGAAAAGAGGAGAGGGGAAGGGGGGGGAGGAAGGGGAGGGGAAGAGGAGAGGGGAGAGGGGAAAGGGGGGGAGGAAGAGAGGGGAAGAGGAGAGGGGAAGGAGACGGAGGAAAGGGGAAGAGGAGAGGGGAAGGAGACGGAAAAGAGGGAGGGGGTAAGGGGGGGAGGTCAGGGGAGAAGTCAAGGGGGAGGGGAAGGGGGAGAAAAGGGGAAGGGGGAGGGGGAGAAAAGGGGAAGGGGAAGGGGAGAGAAAAGGGAAAGAGAGAA
Organism: Penaeus chinensis; assembly: GCF_019202785.1. Lineage (NCBI taxonomy): Eukaryota > Metazoa > Arthropoda > Malacostraca > Decapoda > Penaeidae > Penaeus > Penaeus chinensis. Next base: position 20,359,253 of record NC_061833.1, on the reverse strand, counting down.
GAAAGGGGGGAAAGGGGAGGGAAGGAGGCAATTGGAAAAGACAAGAATGAAGGGAAAAGATAAAGAGAGGGGAACAGATAATAGGGGAAAGGAAAAAGACAAATAAAAAAAGAAAGAGGAGGAGGAAAAGAACAAGGGAAGAAAAAGAAAGAGCTGGAATAAAGGCACAGCCAATAGAGGAAGGAGAGACCAGAACGGCTTATATGGAAAGGAGAAGATATAAAATGGAGACGGAAGAGAAGAGAGGAGAAGAAAGTTAGGAAAAGAAAAAGAAGAGGAAGACAGAGATCACGATGAAGGGAAAGACCAGGAAGCCTCGGCGAACTGCACAACAAGACAAGAAGTAAAAAACAAACAAAAGAAAAAGGAAAACGAACAGGGAAAACGCCACAAGAATCCACGAACCCCGGGGCGGACACGAATAGGCGAAAGGGTGGTGGAAAGAAAGGCAAGAGAACCAGTAAATGAGGTCACAGCTGTATCTGGACGGCCAGGATAACTAAGGTAATGAGAGTACAGCAGAAAGCAGTGCATACCACTAGGTCACGCGACGTCCAGCTCTCACGCAGACGTCCACACGCGCCAATACGGCAGAGTTTGGGCTGTCAAGTTCTCTTTTGTTGTCGCACTTCGAACTTTCATATATTCTGCTTGACTTTTCATTTCTCCTAATTTGCATGTTTTACTTTTTTTAATCCTGTCGATTCTGTCTTTTAATTTCATCTTTTCTTTGTCTTTTAATTCCCTATGTTTTGCATAATTTTTAAATTTCATCTACTTTACCTCGTTTTTTTTTTATTATTTTTTTACCCTTTAATCTTCATGTATTTTGCTACTTCTCCTATACATTCGTCCATCCTATCCCACTGTTACCCCTTCACTTCCTCCAAAATTCCCTTGAACGCCTTGGCTGTTTCTCCCCCCCCCCCCCCACCCGACTCGTCCTCCTTCGCTCCTCTGGGTACTCATCATCCCCCTCCCCCACCCACCCCACTACCACCTCGAATAACCTTGTTTCGCCCCTTGACCCACCAGTCTCTTTCTTTCTTTCTTTCTTTCTTTCTTTCTCTCCCTCTCTCCCTCTCTCTCTCTCTCTCTCCCTCCCCTTCCCTCCTCCCCCCCCCCTCTCTCTCTCTCTCCCATTCACCCGTTACGATTACGTCCATCAACCCTTATTCTGGCTTTTTTTGTCACACTGGGTACTTCTTTTCACTCCTTTTATCCCCCTTTTAACTCGCCTTACACCCCCCCCCCCCCCCTTGGCAACAGTCATCATTCTACGGGTGGCTAGTCCCCCTTCCCACTAGTTCGTCCCTCTATACCACCCCCTGCCTCCCCCCTCCCCCCTCTTCCTAACCCACTGAAGATCAATACTACGTCATAGTGTAGGCGTGGTGCGTGACGCGTGGGTGTGGTGTGTGTGT